>NW_027457724.1:0-56478 GCF_050624435.1 Tenrec ecaudatus
AGGCTTTAGGCTAGGGCCTCCCTAGGTAAGGCTAGGGCTCCCCTAGCCGTCCAGGGCTGGGGCAACCCCTAGGCTTTAGGCTAGGGCTTCCCCTAGGCTCCCTAGGGTAAGGCTAGGGCTCCCATAGCCGTCCAGGCTAGGGGCACCCCTAGGCTTTTGGCTAGGGCTCCCCTAGGCTAAGGCTAGGGCTCCCCTAGCCCAGGGTTACACACTCTGATTAGGCTTTAGGCTAGGGCTCCCTAGGCTAAGGCTAGGGCTCCCTAGCCGTCCAGGCTGGGGCACCCCTAGGCTTTAGGCTAGGGCTCCCCTAGGCTAAGGCTAGGGCTCCCCTAGCCGTCAGGCTGGGGCACCCCTAGGCTTTAGGCTAGGGCTCCCTAGGCTAAGGCTAGGGCTCCCCTAGCCGTCAGGCTGGGGCACCCCTAGGCTTTAGGCTAGGGCTCCCCTAGGCTAAGGCTAGGGCTCCCCTAGCCGTCAGGCTGGGGCACCCCTAGGCTTTAGGCTAGGGCTCCCCTAGGCTAAGGCTAGGGCTCCCCTAGCCGTCAGGCTGGGGCACCCCTAGGCTTTAGGCTAGGGCTCCCCTAGGCTAAGGCTAGGGCTCCCCTAGCCGTCAGGCTGGGGCACCCCTAGGCTTTAGGCTAGGGCTCCCCTAGGCTAAGGCTAGGGCTCCCCTAGCCGTCAGGCTGGGGCACCCCTAGGCTTTAGGCTAGGGCTCCCCTAGGCTAAGGCTAGGGCTCCCCTAGCCGTCAGGCTGGGGCACCCCTAGGCTTTAGGCTAGGGCTCCCCTAGGCTAAGGCTAGGGCTCCCCTAGCCGTCAGGCTGGGGCACCCCTAGGCTTTAGGCTAGGGCTCCCCTAGGCTAAGGCTAGGGCTCCCTAGCCGTCAGGCTGGGGCACCCCTAGGCTTTAGGCTAGGGCTCCCCTAGGCTAAGGCTAGGGCTCCCCTAGCCGTCAGGCTGGGGCACCCCTAGGCTTTAGGCTAGGGCTCCCCTAGGCTAAGGCTAGGGCTCCCCTAGCCGTCAGGCTGGGGCACCCCTAGGCTTTAGGCTAGGGCTCCCCTAGGCTAAGGCTAGGGCTCCCCTAGCCGTCAGGCTGGGGCACCCCTAGGCTTTAGGCTAGGGCTCCCCTAGGCTAAGGCTAGGGCTCCCCTAGCCGTCAGGCTGGGGCACCCCTAGGCTTTAGGCTAGGGCTCCCCTAGGCTAAGGCTAGGGCTCCCCTAGCCGTCAGGCTGGGGCACCCCTAGGCTTTAGGCTAGGGCTCCCCTAGGCTAAGGCTAGGGCTCCCCTAGCCGTCAGGCTGGGGCACCCCTAGGCTTTAGGCTAGGGCTCCCCTAGGCTAAGGCTAGGGCTCCCCTAGCCGTCAGGCTGGGGCACCCCTAGGCTTTAGGCTAGGGCTCCCCTAGGCTAAGGCTAGGGCTCCCCTAGCCGTCAGGCTGGGGCACCCCTAGGCTTTAGGCTAGGGCTCCCCTAGGCTAAGGCTAGGGCTCCCCTAGCCGTCAGGCTGGGGCACCCCTAGGCTTTAGGCTAGGGCTCCCCTAGGCTAAGGCTAGGGCTCCCCTAGCCGTCAGGCTGGGGCACCCCTAGGCTTTAGGCTAGGGCTCCCCTAGGCTAAGGCTAGGGCTCCCCTAGCCGTCAGGCTGGGGCACCCCTAGGCTTTAGGCTAGGGCTCCCCTAGGCTAAGGCTAGGGCTCCCCTAGCCGTCAGGCTGGGGCACCCCTAGGCTTTAGGCTAGGGCTCCCCTAGGCTAAGGCTAGGGCTCCCCTAGCCGTCAGGCTGGGGCACCCCTAGGCTTTAGGCTAGGGCTCCCCTAGGCTAAGGCTAGGGCTCCCCTAGCCGTCAGGCTGGGGCACCCCTAGGCTTTAGGCTAGGGCTCCCCTAGGCTAAGGCTAGGGCTCCCCTAGCCGTCAGGCTGGGGCACCCCTAGGCTTTAGGCTAGGGCTCCCCTAGGCTAAGGCTAGGGCTCCCCTAGCCGTCAGGCTGGGGCACCCCTAGGCTTTAGGCTAGGGCTCCCCTAGGCTAAGGCTAGGGCTCCCCTAGCCGTCAGGCTAGGGGCACCCCTAGGCTTTAGGCTAGGGCTCCCCTAGGCTAAGGCTAGGGCTCCCCTAGCCGTCAGGCTAGGGCACCCCTAGGCTTTAGGCTAGGGCTCCCCTAGGCTAAGGCTAGGGCTCCCCTAGCCGTCAGGCTAGGGCACCCCTAGGCTTTAGGCTAGGGCTCCCCTAGGCTAAGGCTAGGGCTCCCCTAGCCGTCAGGCTAGGGCACCCCTAGGCTTTAGGCTAGGGCTCCCCTAGGCTAAGGCTAGGGCTCCCCTAGCCGTCAGGCTAGGGCACCCCTAGGCTTTAGGCTAGGGCTCCCCTAGGCTAAGGCTAGGGCTCCCCTAGCCGTCAGGCTAGGGCACCCCTAGGCTTTAGGCTAGGGCTCCCCTAGGCTAAGGCTAGGGCTCCCCTAGCCGTCAGGCTAGGGCACCCCTAGGCTTTAGGCTAGGGCTCCCCTAGGCTAAGGCTAGGGCTCCCCTAGCCGTCAGGCTAGGGCACCCCTAGGCTTTAGGCTAGGGCTCCCCTAGGCTAAGGCTAGGGCTCCCCTAGCCGTCAGGCTAGGGCACCCCTAGGCTTTAGGCTAGGGCTCCCCTAGGCTAAGGCTAGGGCTCCCCTAGCCGTCAGGCTAGGGCACCCCTAGGCTTTAGGCTAGGGCTCCCCTAGGCTAAGGCTAGGGCTCCCCTAGCCGTCAGGCTAGGGCACCCCTAGGCTTTAGGCTAGGGCTCCCCTAGGCTAAGGCTAGGGCTCCCCTAGCCGTCAGGCTAGGGCACCCCTAGGCTTTAGGCTAGGGCTCCCCTAGGCTAAGGCTAGGGCTCCCCTAGCCGTCAGGCTAGGGCACCCCTAGGCTTTAGGCTAGGGCTCCCCTAGGCTAAGGCTAGGGCTCCCCTAGCCGTCAGGCTAGGGCACCCCTAGGCTTTAGGCTAGGGCTCCCCTAGGCTAAGGCTAGGGCTCCCCTAGCCGTCAGGCTAGGGCACCCCTAGGCTTTAGGCTAGGGCTCCCCTAGGCTAAGGCTAGGGCTCCCCTAGCCGTCAGGCTAGGGCACCCCTAGGCTTTAGGCTAGGGCTCCCCTAGGCTAAGGCTAGGGCTCCCCTAGCCGTCAGGCTAGGGCACCCCTAGGCTTTAGGCTAGGGCTCCCCTAGGCTAAGGCTAGGGCTCCCCTAGCCGTCAGGCTAGGGCACCCCTAGGCTTTAGGCTAGGGCTCCCCTAGGCTAAGGCTAGGGCTCCCCTAGCCGTCAGGCTAGGGCACCCCTAGGCTTTAGGCTAGGGCTCCCCTAGGCTAAGGCTAGGGCTCCCCTAGCCGTCAGGCTAGGGCACCCCTAGGCTTTAGGCTAGGGCTCCCCTAGGCTAAGGCTAGGGCTCCCCTAGCCGTCAGGCTAGGGCACCCCTAGGCTTTAGGCTAGGGCTCCCCTAGGCTAAGGCTAGGGCTCCCCTAGCCGTCAGGCTAGGGCACCCCTAGGCTTTAGGCTAGGGCTCCCCTAGGCTAAGGCTAGGGCTCCCCTAGCCGTCAGGCTAGGGCACCCCTAGGCTTTAGGCTAGGGCTCCCCTAGGCTAAGGCTAGGGCTCCCCTAGCCGTCAGGCTAGGGCACCCCTAGGCTTTAGGCTAGGGCTCCCCTAGGCTAAGGCTAGGGCTCCCCTAGCCGTCAGGCTAGGGCACCCCTAGGCTTTAGGCTAGGGCTCCCCTAGGCTAAGGCTAGGGCTCCCCTAGCCGTCAGGCTAGGGCACCCCTAGGCTTTAGGCTAGGGCTCCCCTAGGCTAAGGCTAGGGCTCCCCTAGCCGTCAGGCTAGGGCACCCCTAGGCTTTAGGCTAGGGCTCCCCTAGGCTAAGGCTAGGGCTCCCCTAGCCGTCAGGCTAGGGCACCCCTAGGCTTTAGGCTAGGGCTCCCCTAGGCTAAGGCTAGGGCTCCCCTAGCCGTCAGGCTAGGGCACCCCTAGGCTTTAGGCTAGGGCTCCCCTAGGCTAAGGCTAGGGCTCCCCTAGCCGTCAGGCTAGGGCACCCCTAGGCTTTAGGCTAGGGCTCCCCTAGGCTAAGGCTAGGGCTCCCCTAGCCGTCAGGCTAGGGCACCCCTAGGCTTTAGGCTAGGGCTCCCCTAGGCTAAGGCTAGGGCTCCCCTAGCCGTCAGGCTAGGGCACCCCTAGGCTTTAGGCTAGGGCTCCCCTAGGCTAAGGCTAGGGCTCCCCTAGCCGTCAGGCTAGGGCACCCCTAGGCTTTAGGCTAGGGCTCCCCTAGGCTAAGGCTAGGGCTCCCCTAGCCGTCAGGCTAGGGCACCCCTAGGCTTTAGGCTAGGGCTCCCCTAGGCTAAGGCTAGGGCTCCCCTAGCCGTCAGGCTAGGGCACCCCTAGGCTTTAGGCTAGGGCTCCCCTAGGCTAAGGCTAGGGCTCCCCTAGCCGTCAGGCTAGGGCACCCCTAGGCTTTAGGCTAGGGCTCCCCTAGGCTAAGGCTAGGGCTCCCCTAGCCGTCAGGCTAGGGCACCCCTAGGCTTTAGGCTAGGGCTCCCCTAGGCTAAGGCTAGGGCTCCCCTAGCCGTCAGGCTAGGGCACCCCTAGGCTTTAGGCTAGGGCTCCCCTAGGCTAAGGCTAGGGCTCCCCTAGCCGTCAGGCTAGGGCACCCCTAGGCTTTAGGCTAGGGCTCCCCTAGGCTAAGGCTAGGGCTCCCCTAGCCGTCAGGCTAGGGCACCCCTAGGCTTTAGGCTAGGGCTCCCCTAGGCTAAGGCTAGGGCTCCCCTAGCCGTCAGGCTAGGGCACCCCTAGGCTTTAGGCTAGGGCTCCCCTAGGCTAAGGCTAGGGCTCCCCTAGCCGTCAGGCTAGGGCACCCCTAGGCTTTAGGCTAGGGCTCCCCTAGGCTAAGGCTAGGGCTCCCCTAGCCGTCAGGCTAGGGCACCCCTAGGCTTTAGGCTAGGGCTCCCCTAGGCTAAGGCTAGGGCTCCCCTAGCCGTCAGGCTAGGGCACCCCTAGGCTTTAGGCTAGGGCTCCCCTAGGCTAAGGCTAGGGCTCCCCTAGCCGTCAGGCTAGGGCACCCCTAGGCTTTAGGCTAGGGCTCCCCTAGGCTAAGGCTAGGGCTCCCCTAGCCGTCAGGCTAGGGCACCCCTAGGCTTTAGGCTAGGGCTCCCCTAGGCTAAGGCTAGGGCTCCCCTAGCCGTCAGGCTAGGGCACCCCTAGGCTTTAGGCTAGGGCTCCCCTAGGCTAAGGCTAGGGCTCCCCTAGCCGTCAGGCTAGGGCACCCCTAGGCTTTAGGCTAGGGCTCCCCTAGGCTAAGGCTAGGGCTCCCCTAGCCGTCAGGCTAGGGCACCCCTAGGCTTTAGGCTAGGGCTCCCCTAGGCTAAGGCTAGGGCTCCCCTAGCCGTCAGGCTAGGGCACCCCTAGGCTTTAGGCTAGGGCTCCCTAGGCTAAGGCTAGGGCTCCCCTAGCCGTCAGGCTAGGGCACCCCTAGGCTTTAGGCTAGGGCTCCCCTAGGCTAAGGCTAGGGCTCCCCTAGCCGTCAGGCTAGGGCACCCCTAGGCTTTAGGCTAGGGCTCCCCTAGGCTAAGGCTAGGGCTCCCCTAGCCGTCAGGCTAGGGCACCCCTAGGCTTTAGGCTAGGGCTCCCCTAGGCTAAGGCTAGGGCTCCCCTAGCCGTCAGGCTAGGGCACCCCTAGGCTTTAGGCTAGGGCTCCCCTAGGCTAAGGCTAGGGCTCCCCTAGCCGTCAGGCTAGGGCACCCCTAGGCTTTAGGGCTCCCCTAGGCTAAGGCTAGGGCTCCCCTAGCCGTCAGGCTAGGGCACCCCTAGGCTTTAGGCTCCCCTAGGCTAAGGCTAGGGCTCCCCTAGCCTTCAGGCTAGGGCACCCCTAGGCTTTAGGCTCCCCTAGGCTAAGGCTAGGGCTCCCCTAGCCGTCAGGCTAGGGCACCCCTAGGCTTTAGGCTAGGGCTCCCCTAGGCTAAGGCTAGGGCTCCCCTAGCCTTCAGGCTAGGGCACCCCTAGGCTTTAGGCTAGGGCTCCCCTAGGCTAAGGCTAGGGCTCCCCTAGCCTTCAGGCTAGGGCACCCCTAGGCTTTAGCTAGGGCTCCCCTAGGCTAAGGCTAGGGCTCCCCTAGCCTTCAGGCTAGGGCACCCCTAGGCTTTAGGCTAGGGCTCCCCTAGGCTAAGGCTAGGGCTCCCCTAGCCTTCAGGCTAGGGCACCCCTAGGCTTTAGGCTAGGGCTCCCCTAGGCTAAGGCTAGGGCTCCCCTAGCCTTCAGGCTAGGGCACCCCTAGGCTTTAGGCTAGGGCTCCCCTAGGCTAAGGCTAGGGCTCCCCTAGCCTTCAGGCTAGGGCACCCCTAGGCTTTAGGCTAGGGCTCCCCTAGGCTAAGGCTAGGGCTCCCCTAGCCTTCAGGCTAGGGCACCCCTAGGCTTTAGGCTAGGGCTCCCCTAGGCTAAGGCTAGGGCTCCCCTAGCCTTCAGGCTAGGGCACCCCTAGGCTTTAGGCTAGGGCTCCCCTAGGCTAAGGCTAGGGCTCCCCTAGCCTTCAGGCTAGGGCACCCCTAGGCTTTAGGCTAGGGCTCCCCTAGGCTAAGGCTAGGGCTCCCCTAGCCTTCAGGCTAGGGCACCCCTAGGCTTTAGGCTAGGGCTCCCCTAGGCTAAGGCTAGGGCTCCCCTAGCCTTCAGGCTAGGGCACCCCTAGGCTTTAGGCTAGGGCTCCCCTAGGCTAAGGCTAGGGCTCCCCTAGCCTTCAGGCTAGGGCACCCCTAGGCTTTAGGCTAGGGCTCCCCTAGGCTAAGGCTAGGGCTCCCCTAGCCTTCAGGCTAGGGCACCCCTAGGCTTTAGGCTAGGGCTCCCCTAGGCTAAGGCTAGGGCTCCCCTAGCCTTCAGGCTAGGGCACCCCTAGGCTTTAGGCTAGGGCTCCCCTAGGCTAAGGCTAGGGCTCCCCTAGCCTTCAGGCTAGGGCACCCCTAGGCTTTAGGCTAGGGCTCCCCTAGGCTAAGGCTAGGGCTCCCCTAGCCTTCAGGCTAGGGCACCCCTAGGCTTTAGGCTAGGGCTCCCCTAGGCTAAGGCTAGGGCTCCCCTAGCCTTCAGGCTAGGGCACCCCTAGGCTTTAGGCTAGGGCTCCCCTAGGCTAAGGCTAGGGCTCCCCTAGCCTTCAGGCTAGGGCACCCCTAGGCTTTAGGCTAGGGCTCCCCTAGGCTAAGGCTAGGGCTCCCCTAGCCTTCAGGCTAGGGCACCCCTAGGCTTTAGGCTAGGGCTCCCCTAGGCTAAGGCTAGGGCTCCCCTAGCCTTCAGGCTAGGGCACCCCTAGGCTTTAGGCTAGGGCTCCCCTAGGCTAAGGCTAGGGCTCCCCTAGCCTTCAGGCTAGGGCACCCCTAGGCTTTAGGCTAGGGCTCCCCTAGGCTAAGGCTAGGGCTCCCCTAGCCTTCAGGCTAGGGCACCCCTAGGCTTTAGGCTAGGGCTCCCCTAGGCTAAGGCTAGGGCTCCCCTAGCCTTCAGGCTAGGGCACCCCTAGGCTTTAGGCTCCCCTAGGCTAAGGCTAGGGCTCCCCTAGCCTTCAGGCTAGGGCACCCCTAGGCTTTAGGCTCCCCTAGGCTAAGGCTAGGGCTCCCCTAGCCTTCAGGCTAGGGCACCCCTAGGCTTTAGGCTCCCTAGGCTAAGGCTAGGGCTCCCCTAGGCTAAGGCTAGGGCTCCCCTAGCCTCCAGGCTAGGGCACCCCTAGGCTTTAGGCTAGGGCTCCCCTAGGCTAAGGCTAGGGCTCCCCTAGCCTTCAGGCTAGGGCACCCCTAGGCTTTAGGCTAGGGCTCCCCTAGGCTAAGGCTAGGGCTCCCCTAGCCTCCAGGCTAGGGCACCCCTAGGCTTTAGGCTAGGGCTCCCCTAGGCTAAGGCTAGGGCTCCCCTAGCCTTCAGGCTAGGGCACCCCTAGGCTTTAGGCTAGGGCTCCCCTAGGCTAAGGCTAGGGCTCCCCTAGCCTCAGGCTAGGGCACCCCTAGGCTTTAGGCTAGGGCTCCCCTAGGCTAAGGCTAGGGCTCCCCTAGCCTCCAGGCTAGGGCACCCCTAGGCTTTAGGCTAGGGCTCCCCTAGGCTAAGGCTAGGGCTCCCCTAGCCTCCAGGCTAGGGCACCCCTAGGCTTTAGGCTAGGGCTCCCCTAGGCTAAGGCTAGGGCTCCCCTAGCCTCCAGGCTAGGGCACCCCTAGGCTTTAGGCTAGGGCTCCCCTAGGCTAAGGCTAGGGCTCCCCTAGCCTCCAGGCTAGGGCACCCCTAGGCTTTAGGCTAGGGCTCCCCTAGGCTAAGGCTAGGGCTCCCCTAGCCTCCAGGCTAGGGCACCCCTAGGCTTTAGGCTAGGGCTCCCCTAGGCTAAGGCTAGGGCTCCCCTAGCCTCCAGGCTAGGGCACCCCTAGGCTTTAGGCTAGGGCTCCCCTAGGCTAAGGCTAGGGCTCCCCTAGCCTCCAGGCTAGGGCACCCCTAGGCTTTAGGCTAGGGCTCCCCTAGGCTAAGGCTAGGGCTCCCCTAGCCTCCAGGCTAGGGCACCCCTAGGCTTTAGGCTAGGGCTCCCCTAGGCTAAGGCTAGGGCTCCCCTAGCCTCCAGGCTAGGGCACCCCTAGGCTTTAGGCTAGGGCTCCCCTAGGCTAAGGCTAGGGCTCCCCTAGCCTCCAGGCTAGGGCACCCCTAGGCTTTAGGCTAGGGCTCCCCTAGGCTAAGGCTAGGGCTCCCCTAGCCTCCAGGCTAGGGCACCCCTAGGCTTTAGGCTAGGGCTCCCCTAGGCTAAGGCTAGGGCTCCCCTAGCCTCCAGGCTAGGGCACCCCTAGGCTTTAGGCTAGGGCTCCCCTAGGCTAAGGCTAGGGCTCCCCTAGCCTCCAGGCTAGGGCACCCCTAGGCTTTAGGCTAGGGCTCCCCTAGGCTAAGGCTAGGGCTCCCCTAGCCTCCAGGCTAGGGCACCCCTAGGCTTTAGGCTAGGGCTCCCCTAGGCTAAGGCTAGGGCTCCCCTAGCCTCCAGGCTAGGGCACCCCTAGGCTTTAGGCTAGGGCTCCCCTAGGCTAAGGCTAGGGCTCCCCTAGCCTCCAGGCTAGGGCACCCCTAGGCTTTAGGCTAGGGCTCCCCTAGGCTAAGGCTAGGGCTCCCCTAGCCTCCAGGCTAGGGCACCCCTAGGCTTTAGGCTAGGGCTCCCCTAGGCTAAGGCTAGGGCTCCCCTAGCCTCCAGGCTAGGGCACCCCTAGGCTTTAGGCTAGGGCTCCCCTAGGCTAAGGCTAGGGCTCCCCTAGCCTCCAGGCTAGGGCACCCCTAGGCTTTAGGCTAGGGCTCCCCTAGGCTAAGGCTAGGGCTCCCCTAGCCTCCAGGCTAGGGCACCCCTAGGCTTTAGGCTAGGGCTCCCCTAGGCTAAGGCTAGGGCTCCCCTAGCCTCCAGGCTAGGGCACCCCTAGGCTTTAGGCTAGGGCTCCCCTAGGCTAAGGCTAGGGCTCCCCTAGCCTCCAGGCTAGGGCACCCCTAGGCTTTAGGCTAGGGCTCCCCTAGGCTAAGGCTAGGGCTCCCCTAGCCTCCAGGCTAGGGCACCCCTAGGCTTTAGGCTAGGGCTCCCCTAGGCTAAGGCTAGGGCTCCCCTAGCCTCCAGGCTAGGGCACCCCTAGGCTTTAGGCTAGGGCTCCCCTAGGCTAAGGCTAGGGCTCCCCTAGCCTCCAGGCTAGGGCACCCCTAGGCTTTAGGCTAGGGCTCCCCTAGGCTAAGGCTAGGGCTCCCCTAGCCTCCAGGCTAGGGCACCCCTAGGCTTTAGGCTAGGGCTCCCCTAGGCTAAGGCTAGGGCTCCCCTAGCCTCCAGGCTAGGGCACCCCTAGGCTTTAGGCTAGGGCTCCCCTAGGCTAAGGCTAGGGCTCCCCTAGCCTCCAGGCTAGGGCACCCCTAGGCTTTAGGCTAGGGCTCCCCTAGGCTAAGGCTAGGGCTCCCCTAGCCTCCAGGCTAGGGCACCCCTAGGCTTTAGGCTAGGGCTCCCCTAGGCTAAGGCTAGGGCTCCCCTAGCCTCCAGGCTAGGGCACCCCTAGGCTTTAGGCTAGGGCTCCCCTAGGCTAAGGCTAGGGCTCCCCTAGCCTCCAGGCTAGGGCACCCCTAGGCTTTAGGCTAGGGCTCCCCTAGGCTAAGGCTAGGGCTCCCCTAGCCTCCAGGCTAGGGCACCCCTAGGCTTTGGGCTCCCCTAGGCTAAGGCTAGGGCTCCCCTAGCCTCCAGGCTAGGGCACCCCTAGGCTTTAGGCTAGGGCTCCCCTAGGCTAAGGCTAGGGCTCCCCTAGCCTCCAGGCTAGGGCACCCCTAGGCTTTGGGGGCTCCCCTAGGCTAAGGCTAGGGCTCCCCTAGCCTCCAGGCTAGGGCACCCCTAGGCTTTAGGCTAGGGCTCCCCTAGGCTAAGGCTAGGGCTCCCCTAGCCTCCAGGCTAGGGCACCCCTAGGCTTTAGGCTAGGGCTCCCCTAGGCTAAGGCTAGGGCTCCCCTAGCCTCCAGGCTAGGGCACCCCTAGGCTTTAGGCTAGGGCTCCCCTAGGCTAAGGCTAGGGCTCCCCTAGCCTCCAGGCTAGGGCACCCCTAGGCTTTGGGCTCCCCTAGGCTAAGGCTAGGGCTCCCCTAGCCTCCAGGCTAGGGCACCCCTAGGCTTTAGGCTAGGGCTCCCCTAGGCTAAGGCTAGGGCTCCCCTAGCCTCCAGGCTAGGGCACCCCTAGGCTTTGGGCTCCCCTAGGCTAAGGCTAGGGCTCCCCTAGCCTCCAGGCTAGGGCACCCCTAGGCTTTAGGCTAGGGCTCCCCTAGGCTAAGGCTAGGGCTCCCCTAGCCTCCAGGCTAGGGCACCCCTAGGCTTTGGGCTCCCCTAGGCTAAGGCTAGGGCTCCCCTAGCCTCCAGGCTAGGGCACCCCTAGGCTTTAGGCTAGGGCTCCCCTAGGAGGCTAAGGCTAGGGCTCCCCTAGCCTTCAGGCTAGGGCACCCCTAGGCTTTGGGCTCCCCTAGGCTAAGGCTAGGGCTCCCCTAGCCTTCAGGCTAGGGCACCCCTAGGCTTTAGGCTAGGGCTCCCCTAGGCTAAGGCTAGGGCTCCCCTAGCCTTCAGGCTAGGGCACCCCTAGGCTTTGGGCTCCCCTAGGCTAAGGCTAGGGCTCCCCTAGCCTTCAGGCTAGGGCACCCCTAGGCTTTAGGCTAGGGCTCTCCTAGGCTTAGGCTAGGGCTCCCCTAGCCTTCAGGCTAGGGCACCCCTAGGCTTTGGGCTCCCCTAGGCTAAGGCTAGGGCTCCCCTAGCCTTCAGGCTAGGGCACCCCTAGGCTTTGGGCTCCCCTAGGCTAAGGCTAGGGCTCCCCTAGCCTTCAGGCTAGGGCACCCCTAGGCTTTGGGCTCCCCTAGGCTAAGGCTAGGGCTCCCCTAGCCTTCAGGCTAGGGCACCCCTAGTCTTTAGGCTAGGGCTCCCCTAGGCTAAGGCTAGGGCTCCCCTAGCCTTCAGGCTAGGGCACCCCTAGGCTTTAGGCTAGGGCTCCCCTAGGCTAAGGCTAGGGCTCCCCTAGCCTTCAGGCTAGGGCACCCCTAGGCTTTGGGCTCCCCTAGGCTAAGGCTAGGGCTCCCCTAGCCTTCAGGCTAGGGCACCCCTAGGCTTTGGGCTCCCCTAGGCTAAGGCTAGGGCTCCCCTAGCCTTCAGGCTAGGGCACCCCTAGGCTTTAGGCTAGGGCTCCCCTAGGCTAAGGCTAGGGCTCCCCTAGCCTTCAGGCTAGGGCACCCCTAGGCTTTAGGCTAGGGCTCCCCTAGGCTAAGGCTAGGGCTCCCCTAGCCTTCAGGCTAGGGCACCCCTAGGCTTTAGGCTAGGGCTCCCCTAGGCTAAGGCTAGGGCTCCCCTAGCCTTCAGGCTAGGGCACCCCTAGGCTTTAGGCTTGGGCTCCCCTAGGCTAAGGCTAGGGCTCCCCTAGCCTTCAGGCTAGGGCACCCCTAGGCTTTAGGCTTGGGCTCCCCTAGGCTAAGGCTAGGGCTCCCCTAGCCTTCAGGCTAGGGCACCCCTAGGCTTTAGGCTTGGGCTCCCCTAGGCTAAGGCTAGGGCTCCCCTAGCCTTCAGGCTAGGGCACCCCTAGGCTTTAGGCTAGGGCTCCCCTAGGCTAAGGCTAGGGCTCCCCTAGCCTTCAGGCTAGGGCACCCCTAGGCTTTAGGCTAGGGCTCCCCTAGGCTAAGGCTAGGGCTCCCCTAGCCTTCAGGCTAGGGCACCGCTAGGCTTTAGGCTAGGGCTCCCCTAGGCTAAGGCTAGGGCTCCCCTAGCCTTCAGGCTAGGGCACCCCTAGGCTTTAGGCTAGGGCTCCCCTAGGCTAAGGCTAGGGCTCCCCTAGCCTTCAGGCTAGGGCACCCCTAGGCTTTAGGCTAGGGCTCCCCTAGGCTAAGGCTAGGGCTCCCCTAGCCTTCAGGCTAGGGCACCCCTAGGCTTTAGGCTAGGGCTCCCCTAGGCTAAGGCTAGGGCTCCCCTAGCCTTCAGGCTAGGGCACCCCTAGGCTTTAGGCTAGGGCTCCCCTAGGCTAAGGCTAGGGCTCCCCTAGCCTTCAGGCTAGGGCACCCCTAGGCTTTAGGCTAGGGCTCCCCTAGGCTAAGGCTAGGGCTCCCCTAGCCTTCAGGCTAGGGCACCCCTAGGCTTTAGGCTAGGGCTCCCCTAGGCTAAGGCTAGGGCTCCCCTAGCCTTCAGGCTAGGGCACCCCTAGGCTTTAGGCTAGGGCTCCCCTAGGCTAAGGCTAGGGCTCCCCTAGCCTTCAGGCTAGGGCACCCCTAGGCTTTAGGCTAGGGCTCCCCTAGGCTAAGGCTAGGGCTCCCCTAGCCTTCAGGCTAGGGCACCCCTAGGCTTTAGGCTAGGGCTCCCCTAGGCTAAGGCTAGGGCTCCCCTAGCCTTCAGGCTAGGGCACCCCTAGGCTTTAGGCTAGGGCTCCCCTAGGCTAAGGCTAGGGCTCCCCTAGCCTTCAGGCTAGGGCACCCCTAGGCTTTAGGCTACGGCTCCCCTAGGCTAAGGCTAGGGCTCCCCTAGCCTTCAGGCTAGGGCACCCCTAGGCTTTAGGCTAGGGCTCCCCTAGGCTAAGGCTAGGGCTCCCCTAGCCTTCAGGCTAGGGCACCCCTAGGCTTTAGGCTAGGGCTCCCCTAGGCTAAGGCTAGGGCTCCCCTAGCCTTCAGGCTAGGGCACCCCTAGGCTTTAGGCTAGGGCTCCCCTAGGCTAAGGCTAGGGCTCCCCTAGCCTTCAGGCTAGGGCACCCCTAGGCTTTAGGCTAGGGCTCCCCTAGGCTAAGGCTAGGGCTCCCCTAGCCTTCAGGCTAGGGCACCCCTAGGCTTTAGGCTAGGGCTCCCCTAGGCTAAGGCTAGGGCTCCCCTAGCCTTCAGGCTAGGGCACCCCTAGGCTTTAGGCTAGGGCTCCCCTAGGCTAAGGCTAGGGCTCCCCTAGCCTTCAGGCTAGGGCACCCCTAGGCTTTAGGCTAGGGCTCCCCTAGGCTAAGGCTAGGGCTCCCCTAGCCTTCAGGCTAGGGCACCCCTAGGCTTTAGGCTAGGGCTCCCCTAGGCTAAGGCTAGGGCTCCCCTAGCCTTCAGGCTAGGGCACCCCTAGGCTTTAGGCTAGGGCATCCCTAGGCTAAGGCTAGGGCTCCCCTAGCCTTCAGGCTAGGGCACCCCTAGGCTTTAGGCTAGGGCTCCCCTAGGCTAAGGCTAGGGCTCCCCTAGCCTTCAGGCTAGGGCACCCCTAGGCTTTAGGCTAGGGCTCCCCTAGGCTAAGGCTAGGGCTCCCCTAGCCTTCAGGCTAGGGCACCCCTAGGCTTTCGGCTAGGGCTCCCCTAGGCTAAGGCTAGGGCTCCCCTAGCCTTCAGGCTAGGGCACCCCTAGGCTTTCGGCTAGGGCTCCCCTAGGCTAAGGCTAGGGCTCCCCTAGCCTTCAGGCTAGGGCACCCCTAGGCTTTCGGCTAGGGCTCCCCTAGGCTAAGGCTAGGGCTCCCCTAGCCTTCAGGCTAGGGCACCCCTAGGCTTTCGGCTAGGGCTCCCCTAGGCTAAGGCTAGGGCTCCCCTAGCCTTCAGGCTAGGGCACCCCTAGGCTTTCGGCTAGGGCTCCGCTAGGCTAAGGCTAGGGCTCCCCTAGCCTTCAGGCTAGGGCACCCCTAGGCTTTCGGCTAGGGCTCCCCTAGGCTAAGGCTAGGGCTCCCCTAGCCTTCAGGCTAGGGCACCCCTAGGCTTTCGGCTAGGGCTCCCCTAGGCTAAGGCTAGGGCTCCCCTAGCCTTCAGGCTAGGGCACCCCTAGGCTTTCGGCTAGGGCTCCCCTAGGCTAAGGCTAGGGCTCCCGTAGCCTTCAGGCTAGGGCACCCCTAGGCTTTAGGCTAGGGCTCCCCTAGGCTAAGGCTAGGGCTCCCCTAGCCTTCAGGCTAGGGCACCCCTAGGCTTTAGGCTAGGGCTCCCCTAGGCTAAGGCTAGGGCTCCCCTAGCCTTCAGGCTAGGGCACCCCTAGGCTTTAGGCTAGGGCTCCCCTAGGCTAAGGCTAGGGCTCCCCTAGCCTTCAGGCTAGGGCACCCCTAGGCTTTAGGCTAGGGCTCCCCTAGGCTAAGGCTAGGGCTCCCCTAGCCTTCAGGCTAGGGCACCCCTAGGCTTTGGGCTCCCCTAGGCTAAGGCTAGGGCTCCCCTAGCCTTCAGGCTAGGGCACCCCTAGGCTTTAGGCTAGGGCTCCCCTAGGCTAAGGCTAGGGCTCCCCTAGCCTTCAGGCTAGGGCACCCCTAGGCTTTAGGCTAGGGCTCCCCTAGGCTAAGGCTAGGGCTCCCCTAGCCTTCAGGCTAGGGCACCCCTAGGCTTTAGGCTAGGGCTCCCCTAGGCTAAGGCTAGGGCTCCCCTAGCCTTCAGGCTAGGGCACCCCTAGGCTTTAGGCTAGGGCTCCCCTAGGCTAAGGCTAGAGCTCCCCTAGCCTTCAGGCTAGGGCACCCCTAGGCTTTAGGCTAGGGCTCCCCTAGGCTTAGGCTAGGGCTCCCCTAGCCTTCAGGCTAGGGCACCCCTAGGCTTTAGGCTAGGGCTCCCCTAGGCTAAGGCTAGGGCTCCCCTAGCCTTCAGGCTAGGGCAACCCTAGGCTTTAGGCTAGGGCTCCCCTAGGCTAAGGCTAGGGCTCCCCTAGCCTTCAGGCTAGGGCACCCCTAGGCTTTAGGCTAGGGCTCCCCTAGGCTAAGGCTAGGGCTCCCCTAGCCTTCAGGCTAGGGCACCCCTAGGCTTTAGGCTAGGGCACCCCTAGGCTAAGGCTAGGGCTCCCCTAGCCTTCAGGCTAGGGCACCCCTAGGCTTTAGGCTAGGGCTCCCCTAGGCTAAGGCTAGGGCTCCCCTAGCCTTCAGGCTAGGGCACCCCTAGGCTTTAGGCTAGGGCTCCCCTAGGCTAAGGCTAGGGCACCCCTAGGCTTTAGGCTAGGGCTCCCCTAGGCTAAGGCTAGGGCTCCCCTAGCCTTCAGGCTAGGGCACCCCTAGGCTTTAGGCTAGGGCTCCCCTAGGCTAAGGCTAGGGCTCCCCTAGCCTTCAGGCTAGGGCACCCCTAGGCTTTAGGCTAGGGCTCCCCTAGGCTAAGGCTAGGGCTCCCCTAGCCTTCAGGCTAGGGCACCCCTAGGCTTTAGGCTAGGGCTCCCCTAGGCTAAGGCTAGGGCTCCCCTAGCCTTCAGGCTAGGGCACCCCTAGGCTTTAGGCTAGGGCTCCCCTAGGCTAAGGCTAGGGCTGCCCTAGCCTTCAGGCTAGGGCACCCCTAGGCTTTAGGCTAGGGCTCCCCTAGGCTAAGGCTAGGGCTCCCCTAGCCTTCAGGCTAGGGCACCCCTAGGCTTTAGGCTAGGGCTCCCCTAGGCTAAGGCTAGGGCTCCCCTAGCCTTCAGGCTAGGGCACCCCTAGGCTTTAGGCTAGGGCTCCCCTAGGCTAAGGCTAGGGCTCCCCTAGCATTCAGGCTAGGGCACCCCTAGGCTTTAGGCTAGGGCTCCCCTAGGCTAAGGCTAGGGCTCCCCTAGCCTTCAGGCTAGGGCACCCCTAGGCTTTAGGCTAGGGCTCCCCTAGGCTAAGGCTAGGGCTCCCCTAGCCTTCAGGCTAGGGCACCCCTAGGCTTTAGGCTAGGGCTCCCCTAGGCTAAGGCTAGGGCTCCCCTAGCCTTCAGGCTAGGGCACCCCTAGGCTTTGGGCTCCCCTAGGCTAAGGCTAGGGCTCCCCTAGCCTTCAGGCTAGGGCACCCCTAGGCTTTAGGCTAGGGCTCCCCTAGGCTAAGGCTAGGGCTCCCCTAGCCTTCAGGCTAGGGCACCCCTAGGCTTTAGGCTAGGGCTCCCCTAGGCTAAGGCTAGGGCTCCCCTAGCCTTCAGGCTAGGGCACCCCTAAGCTTTAGGCTAGGGCTCCCCTAGGCTAAGGCTAGGGCTCCCCTAGCCTTCAGGCTAGGGCACCCCTAGGCTTTAGGCTAGGGCTCCCCTAGGCTAAGGCTAGGGCTCCCCTAGCCTTCAGGCTAGGGCACCCCTAGGCTTTAGGCTAGGGCTCCCCTAGGCTAAGGCTAGGGCTCCCCTAGCCTTCAGGCTAGGGCACCCCTAGGCTTTAGGCTAGGGCTCCCCTAGGCTAAGGCTAGGGCTCCCCTAGCCTTCAGGCTAGGGCACCCCTAGGCTTTAGGCTAGGGCTCCCCTAGGCTAAGGCTAGGGCTCCCCTAGCCTTCAGGCTAGGGCACCCCTAGGCTTTAGGCTAGGGCTCACCTAGGCTAAGGCTAGGGCTCCCCTAGCCTTCAGGCTAGGGCACCCCTAGGCTTTAGGCTAGGGCTCCCATAGGCTAAGGCTAGGGCTCCCCTAGCCTTCAGGCTAGGGCACCCCTAGGCTTTAGGCTAGGGCTCCCCTAGGCTAAGGCTAGGGCTCCCCTAGCCTTCAGGCTAGGGCACCCCTAGGCTTTAGGCTAGGGCTCCCCTAGGCTAAGGCTAGGGCTCCCCTAGCCTTCAGGCTAGGGCACCCCTAGGCTTTAGGCTACGCTCCCCTAGGTTAAGGCTAGGGCTCCCCTAGCCTTCAGGCTAGGGCACCCCTAGGCTTTAGGCTAGGGCTCCCCTAGGCTAAGGCTAGGGCTCCCCTAGCCTTCAGGCTAGGGCACCCCTAGGCTTTAGGCTAGGGCTCCCCTAGGCTAAGGCTAGGGCTCCCCTAGCCTTCAGGCTAGGGCACCCCTAGGCTTTAGGCTTGGGCTCCCCTAGGCTAAGGCTAGGGCTCCCCTAGCCTTCAGGCTAGGGCACCCCTAGGCTTTAGGCTTGGGCTCCCCTAGGCTAAGGCTAGGGCTCCCCTAGCCTTCAGGCTAGGGCACCCCTAGGCTTTAGGCTAGGGCTCCCCTAGGCTAAGGCTAGGGCTCCCCTAGCCTTCAGGCTAGGGCACCCCTAGGCTTTAGGCTAGGGCTCCCCTAGGCTAAGGCTAGGGCTCCCCTAGCCTTCAGGCTAGGGCACCCCTAGGCTTTAGGCTAGGGCTCCCCTAGGCTAAGGCTAGGGCTCCCCTAGCCTTCAGGCTAGGGCACCCCTAGGCCTTAGGCTAGGGCTCCCCTAGGCTAAGGCTAGGGCTCCCCTAGCCTTCAGGCTAGGGCACCCCTAGGCATTAGGCTAGGGCTCCCCTAGGCTAAGGCTAGGGCTCCCCTAGCCTTCAGGCTAGGGCACCCCTAGGCCTTAGGCTAGGGCTCCCCTAGGCTAAGGCTAGGGCTCCCCTAGCCTTCAGGCTAGGGCACCCCTAGGCCTTAGGCTAGGGCTCCCCTAGGCTAAGGCTAGGGCTCCCCTAGCCTTCAGGCTAGGGCACCCCTAGGCCTTAGGCTAGGGCTCCCCTAGGCTAAGGCTAGGGCTCCCCTAGCCTTCAGGCTAGGGCACCCCTAGGCCTTAGGCTAGGGCTCCCCTAGGCTAAGGCTAGGGCTCCCCTAGCCTTCAGGCTAGGGCACCCCTAGGCCTTAGGCTAGGGCTCCCCTAGGCTAAGGCTAGGGCTCCCCTAGCCTTCAGGCTAGGGCACCCCTAGGCCTTAGGCTAGGGCTCCCCTAGGCTAAGGCTAGGGCTCCCCTAGCCTTCAGGCTAGGGCACCCCTAGGCCTTAGGCTAGGGCTCCCCTAGGCTAAGGCTAGGGCTCCCCTAGCCTTCAGGCTAGGGCACCCCTAGGCCTTAGGCTAGGGCTCCCCTAGGCTAAGGCTAGGGCTCCCCTAGCCTTCAGGCTAGGGCACCCCTAGGCCTTAGGCTAGGGCTCCCCTAGGCTAAGGCTAGGGCTCCCCTAGCCTTCAGGCTAGGGCACCCCTAGGCCTTAGGCTATTGCTCCCCTAGGCTAAGGCTAGGGCTCCCCTAGCCTTCAGGCTAGGGCACCCCTAGGCCTTAGGCTAGGGCTCCCCTAGGCTAAGGCTAGGGCTCCCCTAGCCTTCAGGCTAGGGCACCCCTAGGCCTTAGGCTAGGGCTCCCCTAGGCTAAGGCTAGGGCTCCCCTAGCCTTCAGGCTAGGGCACCCCTAGGCCTTAGGCTAGGGCTCCCCTAGGCTAAGGCTAGGGCTCCCCTAGCCTTCAGGCTAGGGCAACCCTAGGCCTTAGGCTAGGGCTCCCCTAGGCTAAGGCTAGGGCTCCCCTAGCCTTCAGGCTAGGGCACCCCTAGGCCTTAGGCTAGGGCTCCCCTAGGCTAAGGCTAGGGCTCCCCTAGCCTTCAGGCTAGGGCACCCCTAGGCCTTAGGCTAGGGCTCCCCTAGGCTAAGGCTAGGGCTCCCCTAGCCTTCAGGCTAGGGCACCCCTAGGCCTTAGGCTTGGGCTCCCCTAGGCTAAGGCTAGGGCTCCCCTAGCCTTCAGGCTAGGGCACCCCTAGGCCTTAGGCTTGGGCTCCCCTAGGCTAAGGCTAGGGCTCCCCTAGCCTTCAGGCTAGGGCACCCCTAGGCCTTAGGCTTGGGCTCCCCTAGGCTAAGGCTAGGGCTCCCCTAGCCTTCAGGCTAGGGCACCCCTAGGCCTTAGGCTAGGGCACCCCTAGGCCTTAGGCTTGGGCTCCCCTAGGCTAAGGCTAGGGCTCCCCTAGCCTTCAGGCTAGGGCACCCCTAGGCCTTAGGCTAGGGCTCCCCTAGGCTAAGGCTAGGGCTCCCCTAGCCTTCAGGCTAGGGCACCCCTAGGCCTTAGGCTAGGGCTCCCCTAGGCTAAGGCTAGGGCTCCCCTAGCCTTCAGGCTAGGGCACCCCTAGGCCTTAGGCTAGGGCTCCCCTAGGCTAAGGCTAGGGCTCCCCTAGCCTTCAGGCTAGGGCACCCCTAGGCCTTAGGCTAGGGCTCCCCTAGGCTAAGGCTAGGGCTCCCCTAGCCTTCAGGCTAGGGCACCCCTAGGCCTTAGGCTAGGGCTCCCCTAGGCTAAGGCTAGGGCTCCCCTAGCCTTCAGGCTAGGGCACCCCTAGGCCTTAGGCTAGGGCTCCCCTAGGCTAAGGCTAGGGCTCCCCTAGCCTTCAGGCTAGGGCACCCCTAGGCCTTAGGCTAGGGCTCCCCTAGGCTAAGGCTAGGGCTCCCCTAGCCTTCAGGCTAGGGCACCCCTAGGCCTTAGGCTAGGGCTCCCCTAGGCTAAGGCTAGGGCTCCCCTAGCCTTCAGGCTAGGGCACCCCTAGGCCTTAGGCTAGGGCTCCCCTAGGCTAAGGCTAGGGCTCCCCTAGCCTTCAGGCTAGGGCACCCCTAGGCCTTAGGCTAGGGCTCCCCTAGGCTAAGGCTAGGGCTCCCCTAGCCTTCAGGCTAGGGCACCCCTAGGCCTTAGGCTAGGGCTCCCCTAGGCTAAGGCTAGGGCTCCCCTAGCCTTCAGGCTAGGGCACCCCTAGGCTTTAGGCTCCCCTAGGCTAAGGCTAGGGCTCCCCTAGCCTTCAGGCTAGGGCACCCCTAGGCTTTAGGCTCCCCTAGGCTAAGGCTAGGGCTCCCCTAGCCTTCAGGCTAGGGCACCCCTAGGCTTTAGGCTCCCCTAGGCTAAGGCTAGGGCTCCCCTAGCCTTCAGGCTAGGGCACCCCTAGGCTTTAGGCTCCCCTAGGCTAAGGCTAGGGCTCCCCTAGCCTTCAGGCTAGGGCACCCCTAGGCTTTAGGCTCCCCTAGGCTAAGGCTAGGGCTCCCCTAGGCTAAGGCTAGGGCTCCCCTAGCCTTCAGGCTAGGGAACCCCTAGGCTTTAGGCTCCCCTAGGCTAAGGCTAGGGCTCCCCTAGCCTTCAGGCTAGGGCACCCCTAGGCTTTAGGCTCCCCTAGGCTAAGGCTAGGGCTCCCCTAGCCTTCAGGCTAGGGCACCCCTAGGCTTTAGGCTAGGGCTCCCCTAGGCTAAGGCTAGGGCTCCCCTAGCCTTCAGGCTAGGGCACCCCTAGGCTTTAGGCTAGGGCTCCCCTAGGCTAAGGCTAGGGCTCCCCTAGCCTTCAGGCTAGGGCACCCCTAGGCTTTAGGCTAGGGCTCCCCTAGGCTAAGGCTAGGGCTCCCCTAGCCTTCAGGCTAGGGCACCCCTAGGCTTTAGGCTAGGGCTCCCCTAGGCTAAGGCTAGGGCTCCCCTAGCCTTCAGGCTAGGGCACCCCTAGGCTTTAGGCTAGGGCTCCCCTAGGCTAAGGCTAGGGCTCCCCTAGCCTTCAGGCTAGGGCACCCCTAGGCTTTAGGCTAGGGCTCCCCTAGGCTAAGGCTAGGGCTCCCCTAGCCTTCAGGCTAGGGCACCCCTAGGCTTTAGGCTAGGGCTCCCCTAGGCTAAGGCTAGGGCTCCCCTAGCCTTCAGGCTAGGGCACCCCTAGGCTTTAGGCTTGGGCTCCCCTAGGCTAAGGCTAGGGCTCCCCTAGCCTTCAGGCTAGGGCACCCCTAGGCTTTAGGCTAGGGCTCCCCTAGGCTAAGGCTAGGGCTCCCCTAGCCTTCAGGCTAGGGCACCCCTAGGCTTTAGGCTAGGGCTCCCCTAGGCTAAGGCTAGGGCTCCCCTAGCCTTCAGGCTAGGGCACCCCTAGGCTTTAGGCTAGGGCTCCCCTAGGCTAAGGCTAGGGCTCCCCTAGCCTTCAGGCTAGGGCACCCCTAGGCCTTAGGCTAGGGCTCCCCTAGGCTAAGGCTAGGGCTCCCCTAGCCTTCAGGCTAGGGCACCCCTAGGCCTTAGGCTAGGGCTCCCCTAGGCTAAGGCTAGGGCTCCCCTAGCCTTCAGGCTAGGGCACCCCTAGGCCTTAGGCTAGGGCTCCCCTAGGCTAAGGCTAGGGCTCCCCTAGCCTTCAGGCTAGGGCACCCCTAGGCCTTAGGCTAGGGCTCCCCTAGGCTAAGGCTAGGGCTCCCCTAGCCTTCAGGCTAGGGCACCCCTAGGCCTTAGGCTAGGGCTCCCCTAGGCTAAGGCTAGGGCTCCCCTAGCCTTCAGGCTAGGGCACCCCTAGGCCTTAGGCTAGGGCTCCCCTAGGCTAAGGCTAGGGCTCCCCTAGCCTCCAGGCTAGGGCACCCCTAGGCCTTAGGCTAGGGCTCCCCTAGGCTAAGGCTAGGGCTCCCCTAGCCTCCAGGCTAGGGCACCCCTAGGCCTTAGGCTAGGGCTCCCCTAGGCTAAGGCTAGGGCTCCCCTAGCCTCCAGGCTAGGGCACCCCTAGGCCTTAGGCTAGGGCTCCCCTAGGCTAAGGCTAGGGCTCCCCTAGCCTTCAGGCTAGGGCACCCCTAGGCCTTAGGCTAGGGCTCCCCTAGGCTAAGGCTAGGGCTCCCCTAGCCTTCAGGCTAGGGCACCCCTAGGCCTTAGGCTAGGGCTCCCCTAGGCTAAGGCTAGGGCTCCCCTAGCCTTCAGGCTAGGGCACCCCTAGGCTTTAGGCTAGGGCTCCCCTAGGCTAAGGCTAGGGCTCCCCTAGCCTTCAGGCTAGGGCACCCCTAGGCTTTAGGCTTGGGCTCCCCTAGGCTAAGGCTAGGGCTCCCCTAGCCTTCAGGCTAGGGCACCCCTAGGCTTTAGGCTTGGGCTCCCCTAGGCTAAGGCTAGGGCTCCCCTAGCCTTCAGGCTAGGGCACCCCTAGGCTTTAGGCTAGGGCTCCCCTAGGCTAAGGCTAGGGCTCCCCTAGCCTTCAGGCTAGGGCACCCCTAGGCTTTAGGCTAGGGCTCCCCTAGGCTAAGGCTAGGGCTCCCCTAGCCTTCAGGCTAGGGCACCCCTAGGCTTTAGGCTAGGGCTCCCCTAGGCTAAGGCTAGGGCTCCCCTAGCCTTCAGGCTAGGGCACCCCTAGGCCTTAGGCTAGGGCTCCCCTAGGCTAAGGCTAGGGCTCCCCTAGCCTTCAGGCTAGGGCACCCCTAGGCCTTAGGCTAGGGCTCCCCTAGGCTAAGGCTAGGGCTCCCCTAGCCTTCAGGCTAGGGCACCCCTAGGCCTTAGGCTAGGGCTCCCCTATGCTAAGGCTAGGGCTCCCCTAGCCTTCAGGCTAGGGCACCCCTAGGCCTTAGGCTAGGGCTCCCCTAGGCTAAGGCTAGGGCTCCCCTAGCCTTCAGGCTAGGGCACCCCTAGGCCTTAGGCTAGGGCTCCCCTAGGCTAAGGCTAGGGCTCCCCTAGCCTTCAGGCTAGGGCACCCCTAGGCCTTAGGCTAGGGCTCCCCTAGGCTAAGGCTAGGGCTCCCCTAGCCTCCAGGCTAGGGCACCCCTAGGCCTTAGGCTAGGGCTCCCCTAGGCTAAGGCTAGGGCTCCCCTAGCCTCCAGGCTAGGGCACCCCTAGGCCTTAGGCTAGGGCTCCCCTAGGCTAAGGCTAGGGCTCCCCTAGCCTTCAGGCTAGGGCACCCCTAGGCCTTAGGCTAGGGCTCCCCTAGGCTAAGGCTAGGGCTCCCCTAGCCTTCAGGCTAGGGCACCCCTAGGCCTTAGGCTAGGGCTCCCCTAGGCTAAGGCTAGGGCTCCCCTAGCCTTCAGGCTAGGGCACCCCTAGGCCTTAGGCTAGGGCTCCCCTAGGCTAAGGCTAGGGCTCCCCTAGCCTTCAGGCTAGGGCACCCCTAGGCCTTAGGCTAGGGCTCCCCTAGGCTAAGGCTAGGGCTCCCCTAGCCTTCAGGCTAGGGCACCCCTAGGCCTTAGGCTAGGGCTCCCCTAGGCTAAGGCTAGGGCTCCCCTAGCCTTCAGGCTAGGGCACCCCTAGGCCTTAGGCTAGGGCTCCCCTAGGCTAAGGCTAGGGCTCCCCTAGCCTTCAGGCTAGGGCACCCCTAGGCCTTAGGCTAGGGCTCCCCTAGGCTAAGGCTAGGGCTCCCCTAGCCTTCAGGCTAGGGCACCCCTAGGCCTTAGGCTAGGGCTCCCCTAGGCTAAGGCTAGGGCTCCCCTAGCCTTCAGGCTAGGGCACCCCTAGGCCTTAGGCTAGGGCTCCCCTAGGCTAAGGCTAGGGCTCCCCTAGCCTTCAGGCTAGGGCACCCCTAGGCCTTAGGCTTGGGCTCCCCTAGGCTAAGGCTAGGGCTCCCCTAGCCTTCAGGCTAGGGCACCCCTAGGCCTTAGGCTTGGGCTCCCCTAGGCTAAGGCTAGGGCTCCCCTAGCCTTCAGGGTAGGGCACCCCTAGGCCTTAGGCTTGGGCTCCCCTAGGCTAAGGCTAGGGCTCCCCTAGCCTTCAGGCTAGGGCACCCCTAGGCCTTAGGCTAGGGCACCCCTAGGCCTTAGGCTTGGGCTCCCCTAGGCTAAGGCTAGGGCTCCCCTAGCCTTCAGGCTAGGGCACCCCTAGGCCTTAGGCTAGGGCTCCCCTAGGCTAAGGCTAGGGCTCCCCTAGCCTTCAGGCTAGGGCACCCCTAGGCCTTAGGCTAGGGCTCCCCTAGGCTAAGGCTAGGGCTCCCCTAGCCTTCAGGCTAGGGCACCCCTAGGCCTTAGGCTAGGGCTCCCCTAGGCTAAGGCTAGGGCTCCCCTAGCCTTCAGGCTAGGGCACCCCTAGGCCTTAGGCTAGGGCTCCCCTAGGCTAAGGCTAGGGCTCCCCTAGCCTTCAGGCTAGGGCACCCCTAGGCCTTAGGCTAGGGCTCCCCTAGGCTAAGGCTAGGGCTCCCCTAGCCTTCAGGCTAGGGCACCCCTAGGCCTTAGGCTAGGGCTCCCCTAGGCTAAGGCTAGGGCTCCCCTAGCCTTCAGGCTAGGGCACCCCTAGGCCTTAGGCTAGGGCTCCCCTAGGCTAAGGCTAGGGCTCCCCTAGCCTTCAGGCTAGGGCACCCCTAGGCCTTAGGCTAGGGCTCCCCTAGGCTAAGGCTAGGGCTCCCCTAGCCTTCAGGCTAGGGCACCCCTAGGCCTTAGGCTAGGGCTCCCCTAGGCTAAGGCTAGGGCTCCCCTAGCCTTCAGGCTAGGGCACCCCTAGGCCTTAGGCTAGGGCTCCCCTAGGCTAAGGCTAGGGCTCCCCTAGCCTTCAGGCTAGGGCACCCCTAGGCTTTAGGCTCCCCTAGGCTAAGGCTAGGGCTCCCCTAGCCTTCAGGCTAGGGCACCCCTAGGCTTTAGGCTCCCCTAGGCTAAGGCTAGGGCTCCCCTAGCCTTCAGGCTAGGGCACCCCTAGGCTTTAGGCTCCCCTAGGCTAAGGCTAGGGCTCCCCTAGCCTTCAGGCTAGGGCACCCCTAGGCTTTAGGCTCCCCTAGGCTAAGGCTAGGGCTCCCCTAGCCTTCAGGCTAGGGCACCCCTAGGCTTTAGGCTCCCCTAGGCTAAGGCTAGGGCTCCCCTAGGCTAAGGCTAGGGCTCCCCTAGCCTTCAGGCTAGGGAACCCCTAGGCTTTAGGCTCCCCTAGGCTAAGGCTAGGGTTCCCCTAGCCTTCAGGCTAGGGCACCCCTAGGCTTTAGGCTCCCCTAGGCTAAGGCTAGGGCTCCCCTAGCCTTCAGGCTAGGGCACCCCTAGGCTTTAGGCTAGGGCTCCCCTAGGCTAAGGCTAGGGCTCCCCTAGCCTTCAGGCTAGGGCACCCCTAGGCTTTAGGCTAGGGCTCCCCTAGGCTAAGGCTAGGGCTCCCCCAGCCTTCAGGCTAGGGCACCCCTAGGCTTTAGGCTAGGGCTCCCCTAGGCTAAGGCTAGGGCTCCCCTAGCCTTCAGGCTAGGGCACCCCTAGGCTTTAGGCTAGGGCTACCCTAGGCTAAGGCTAGGGCTTCCCTAGCCTTCAGGCTAGGGCACCCCTAGGCTTTAGGCTAGTGCTCCCCTAGGCTAAGGCTAGGGCTCCCCTAGCCTTCAGGCTAGGGCACCCCTAGGCTTTAGCCTAGGGCTCCCCTAGGCTAAGGCTAGGGCTCCCCTAGCCTTCAGGCTAGGGCACCCCTAGGCTTTAGGCTAGGGCTCCCCTAGGCTAAGGCTAGGGCTCCCCTAGCCTTCAGGCTAGGGCACCCCTAGGCTTTAGGCTAGGGCTCCCCTAGGCTAAGGCTAGGGCTCCCCTAGCCTTCAGGCTAGGGCACCCCAAGGCTTTAGGCTAGGGCTCCCCTAGGCTAAGGCTAGGGCTCCCCTAGCCTTCAGGCTAGGGCACCCCTAGGCTTTAGGCTAGGGGTCCCCTAGGCTAAGGCTAGGGCTCCCCTAGCCTTCAGGCTAGGGCACCCCTAGGCTTTAGGCTAGGGCTCCCCTAGGCTAAGCTAGGGCTCCCCTAGCCTTCAGGCTAGGGCACCCCTAGGCTTTGGGCTCCCCTAGGCTAAGGCTAGGGCTCCCCTAGCCTTCAGGCTAGGGCACCCCTAGGCTTTGGGCTCCCCTAGGCTAAGGCTAGGGCTCCCCTAGCCTTCAGGCTAGGGCACCCCTAGGCTTTGGGCTACCCTAGGCTAAGGCTAGGGCTCCCCTAGCCTTCAGGCTAGGGCACCCCTAGGCTTTGGGCTCCCCTAGGCTAAGGCTAGGGCTCCCCTAGCCTTCAGGCTAGGGCACCCCTAGGCTTTAGGCTAGGGCTCCCCTAGGCTAAGGCTAGGGCTACCCTAGCCTTCAGGCTAGGGCACCCCTAGGCTTTAGGCTAGGGCTCCCCTAGGCTAAGGCTAGGGCTCCCCTAGCCTTCAGGCTAGGGCACCCCTAGGCTTTAGGCTAGGGCTCCCCTAGGCTAAGGCTAGGGCTCCCCTAGCCTTCAGGCTAGGGCACCCCTAGGCTTTAGGCTAGGGCTCCCCTAGGCTAAGGCTAGGGCTCCCCTAGCCTTCAGGCTAGGGCAACCCTAGGCTTTAGGCTAGGGCTCCCCTAGGCTAAGGCTAGGGCTCCCCTAGCCTTCAGGCTAGGGCAGCCCTAGGCTTTAGGCTTGGGCTCCCCGAGGCTAAGGCTAGGGCTCCCCTAGCCTTCAGGCTAGGGCACCCCTAGGCTTTAGGCTTGGGCTCCCCGAGGCTAAGGCTAGGGCTCCCCTAGCCTTCAGGCTAGGGCACCCCTAGGCTTTAGGCTTGGGCTCCCCGAGGCTAAGGCTAGAGCTCCCCTAGCCTTCAGGCTAGGGCACCCCTAGGCTTTAGGCTTGGGCTCCCCGAGGCTAAGGCTAGGGCTCCCCTAGCCTTCAGGCTAGGGCACCCCTAGGCTTTAGGCTTGGGCTCCCCGAGGCTAAGGCTAGGGCTCCCCTAGCCTTCAGGCTAGGGCACCCCTAGGCTTTAGGCTTGGGCTCCCCGAGGCTAAGGCTAGGGCTCCCCTAGCCTTCAGGCTAGGGCACCCCTAGGCTTTAGGCTAGGGCTCCCCGAGGCTAAGGCTAGGGCTCCCCTAGCCTTCAGGCTAGGGCACCCCTAGGCTTTAGGCTAGGGCACCCCTAGGCCTTAGGCTAGGGCTCCCCTAGGCTAAGGCTAGGGCTCCCCTAGCCTTCAGGCTAGGGCACCCCTAGGCCTTAGGCTAGGGCTCCCCTAGGCTAAGGCTAGGGCTCCCCTAGCCTTCAGGCTAGGGCACCCCTAGGCCTTAGGCTAGGGCTCCCCTAGGCTAAGGCTAGGGCTCCCCTAGCCTTCAGGCTAGGGCAACCCTAGGCCTTAGGCTAGGGCTCCCCTAGGCTAAGGCTAGGGCTCCCCTAGCCTTCAGGCTAGGGCACCCCTAGGCCTTAGGCTAGGGCTCCCCTAGGCTAAGGCTAGGGCTCCCCTAGCCTTCAGGCTAGGGCACCCCTAGGCCTTAGGCTAGGGCTCCCCTAGGCTAAGGCTAGGGCTCCCCTAGCCTTCAGGCTAGGGCACCCCTAGGCCTTAGGCTAGGGCTCCCCTAGGCTAAGGCTAGGGCTCCCCTAGCCTTCAGGCTAGGGCACCCCTAGGCCTTAGGCTAGGGCTCCCCTAGGCTAAGGCTAGGGCTCCCCTAGCCTTCAGGCTAGGGCACCCCTAGGCCTTAGGCTTGGGCTCCCCTAGGCTAAGGCTAGGGCTCCCCTAGCCTTCAGGCTAGGGCACCCCTAGGCCTTAGGCTTGGGCTCCCCTAGGCTAAGGCTAGGGCTCCCCTAGCCTTCAGGCTAGGGCACCCCTAGGCCTTAGGCTTGGGCTCCCCTAGGCTAAGGCTAGGGCTCCCCTAGCCTTCAGGCTAGGGCACCCCTAGGCCTTAGGCTAGGGCACCCCTAGGCCTTAGGCTTGGGCTCCCCTAGGCTAAGGCTAGGGCTCCCCTAGCCTTCAGGCTAGGGCACCCCTAGGCCTTAGGCTAGGGCTCCCCTAGGCTAAGGCTAGGGCTCCCCTAGCCTTCAGGCTAGGGCACCCCTAGGCCTTAGGCTAGGGCTCCCCTAGGCTAAGGCTAGGGCTCCCCTAGCCTTCAGGCTAGGGCACCCCTAGGCCTTAGGCTAGGGCTCCCCTAGGCTAAGGCTAGGGCTCCCCTAGCCTTCAGGCTAGGGCACCCCTAGGCCTTAGGCTAGGGCTCCCCTAGGCTAAGGCTAGGGCTCCCCTAGCCTTCAGGCTAGGGCACCCCTAGGCCTTAGGCTAGGGCTCCCCTAGGCTAAGGCTAGGGCTCCCCTAGCCTTCAGGCTAGGGCACCCCTAGGCCTTAGGCTAGGGCTCCCCTAGGCTAAGGCTAGGGCTCCCCTAGCCTTCAGGCTAGGGCACCCCTAGGCCTTAGGCTAGGGCTCCCCTAGGCTAAGGCTAGGGCTCCCCTAGCCTTCAGGCTAGGGCACCCCTAGGCCTTAGGCTAGGGCTCCCCTAGGCTAAGGCTAGGGCTCCCCTAGCCTTCAGGCTAGGGCACCCCTAGGCCTTAGGCTAGGGCTCCCCTAGGCTAAGGCTAGGGCTCCCCTAGCCTTCAGGCTAGGGCACCCCTAGGCCTTAGGCTAGGGCTCCCCTAGGCTAAGGCTAGGGCTCCCCTAGCCTTCAGGCTAGGGCACCCCTAGGCTTTAGGCTCCCCTAGGCTAAGGCTAGGGCTCCCCTAGCCTTCAGGCTAGGGCACCCCTAGGCTTTAGGCTCCCCTAGGCTAAGGCTAGGGCTCCCCTAGCCTTCAGGCTAGGGCACCCCTAGGCTTTAGGCTCCCCTAGGCTAAGGCTAGGGCTCCCCTAGCCTTCAGGCTAGGGCACCCCTAGGCTTTAGGCTCCCCTAGGCTAAGGCTAGGGCTCCCCTAGCCTTCAGGCTAGGGCACCCCTAGGCTTTAGGCTCCCCTAGGCTAAGGCTAGGGCTCCCCTAGGCTAAGGCTAGGGCTCCCCTAGCCTTCAGGCTAGGGAACCCCTAGGCTTTAGGCTAGGGCTCCCCTAGGCTAAGGCTAGGGCTCCCCTAGCCTTCAGGCTAGGGCACCCCTAGGCTTTAGGCTCCCCTAGGCTAAGGCTAGGGCTCCCCTAGCCTTCAGGCTAGGGCACCCCTAGGCTTTAGGCTCCCCTAGGCTAAGGCTAGGGCTCCCCTAGCCTTCAGGCTAGGGCACCCCTAGGCTTTAGGCTAGGGCTCCCCTAGGCTAAGGCTAGGGCTCCCCTAGCCTTCAGGCTAGGGCACCCCTAGGCTTTAGGCTAGGGCTCCCCTAGGCTAAGGCTAGGGCTCCCCTAGCCTTCAGGCTAGGGCACCCCTAGGCTTTAGGCTAGGGCTCCCCTAGGCTAAGGCTAGGGCTCCCCTAGCCTTCAGGCTAGGGCACCCCTAGGCTTTAGGCTAGGGCTCCCCTAGGCTAAGGCTAGGGCTCCCCTAGCCTTCAGGCTAGGGCACCCCTAGTCTTTAGGCTAGGGCTCCCCTAGGCTAAGGCTAGGGCTCCCCTAGCCTTCAGGCTAGGGCACCCCTAGGCTTTAGGCTAGGGCTCCCCTAGGCTAAGGCTAGGGCTCCCCTAGCCTTCAGGCTAGGGCACCCCTAGGCTTTAGGCTAGGGCTCCCCTAGGCTAAGGCTAGGGCTCCCCTAGCCTTCAGGCTAGGGCACCCCTAGGCTTTAGGCTAGGGCTCCCCTAGGCTAAGGCTAGGGCTCCCCTAGCCTTCAGGCTAGGGCACCCCTAGGCTTTAGGCTAGGGCTCCCCTAGGCTAAGGCTAGGGCTCCCCTAGCCTTCAGGCTAGGGCACCCCTAGGCTTTAGGCTAGGGCTCCCCTAGGCTAAGGCTAGGGCTCCCCTAGCCTTCAGGCTAGGGCACCCCTAGGCTTTAGGCTAGGGCTCCCCTAGGCTAAGCTAGGGCTCCCCTAGCCTTCAGGCTAGGGCACCCCTAGGCTTTGGGCTCCCCTAGGCTAAGGCTAGGGCTCCCCTAGCCTTCAGGCTAGGGCACCCCTAGGCTTTGGGCTCCCCTAGGCTAAGGCTAGGGCTCCCCTAGCCTTCAGGCTAGGGCACCCCTAGGCTTTGGGCTCCCCTAGGCTAAGGCTAGGGCTCCCCTAGCCTTCAGGCTAGGGCACCCCTAGGCTTTAGGCTAGGGCTCCCCTAGGCTAAGGCTAGGGCTCCCCTAGCCTTCAGGCTAGGGCACCCCTAGGCTTTAGGCTACGGCTCCCCTAGGCTAAGGCTAGGGCTCCCCTAGCCTTCAGGCTAGGGCACCCCTAGGCTTTAGGCTAGGGCTCCCCTAGGCTAAGGCTAGGGCTCCCCTAGCCTTCAGGCTAGGGCACCCCTAGGCTTTAGGCTAGGGCTCCCCTAGGCTAAGGCTAGGGCTCCCTAGCCTTCAGGCTAGGGCACCCCTAGGCTTTAGGCTAGGGCTCCCCGAGGCTAAGGCTAGGGCTCCCCTAGCCTTCAGGCTAGGGCACCCCTAGGCTTTAGGCTTGGGCTCCCCGAGGCTAAGGCTAGGGCTCCCCTAGCCTTCAGGCTAGGGCACCCCTAGGCTTTAGGCTTGGGCTCCCCGAGGCTAAGGCTAGGGCTCCCCTAGCCTTCAGGCTAGGGCACCCCTAGGCTTTAGGCTTGGGCTCCCCGAGGCTAAGGCTAGGGCTCCCCTAGCCTTCAGGCTAGGGCACCCCTAGGCTTTAGGCTTGGGCTCCCCGAGGCTAAGGCTAGGGCTCCCCTAGCCTTCAGGCTAGGGCACCCCTAGGCTTTAGGCTTGGGCTCCCCGAGGCTAAGGCTAGGGCTCCCCTAGCCTTCAGGCTAGGGCACCCCTAGGCTTTAGGCTTGGGCTCCCCGAGGCTAAGGCTAGGGCTCCCCTAGCCTTCAGGCTAGGGCACCCCTAGGCTTTAGGCTTGGGCTCCCCGAGGCTAAGGCTAGGGCTCCCCTAGCCTTCAGGCTAGGGCACCCCTAGGCTTTAGGCTTGGGCTCCCCGAGGCTAAGGCTAGGGCTCCCCTAGCCTTCAGGCTAGGGCACCCCTAGGCTTTAGGCTAGGGCTCCCCGAGGCTAAGGCTAGGGCTCCCCTAGCCTTCAGGCTAGGGCACCCTTAGGCTTTAGGCTAGGGCTCCCCGAGGCTAAGGCTAGGGCTCCCCTAGCCTTCAGGCTAGGGCACCCCTAGGCTTTAGGCTAGGGCTCCCCTAGGCTAAGGCTAGGGCTCCCCTAGCCTTCAGGCTAGGGCACCCCTAGGCTTTAGGCTAGGGCTCCCCTAGGCTAAGGCTAGGGCTCCCCTAGCCTTCAGGCTAGGGCACCCCTAGGCTTTAGGCTAGGGCTCCCCTAGGCTAAGGCTAGGGCTCCCCTAGCCTTCAGGCTAGGGCACCCCTAGGCTTTAGGCTAGGGCTCCCCTAGGCTAAGGCTAGGGCTCCCCTAGCCTTCAGGCTAGGGCACCCCTAGGCTTTAGGCTTGGGCTCCCCTAGGCTAAGGCTAGGGCTCCCCTAGCCTTCAGGCTAGGGCACCCCTAGGCTTTAGGCTTGGGCTCCCCGAGGCTAAGGCTAGGGCTCCCCTAGCCTTCAGGCTAGGGCACCCCTAGGCTTTAGGCTAGGGCTCCCCGAGGCTAAGGCTAGGGCTCCCCTAGCCTTCAGGCTAGGGCACCCCTAGGCTTTAGGCTAGGGCTCCCCGAGGCTAAGGCTAGGGCTCCCCTAGCCTTCAGGCTAGGGCACCCCTAGGCTTTAGGCTAGGGCTCCCCGAGGCTAAGGCTAGGGCTCCCCTAGCCTTCAGGCTAGGGCACCCCTAGGCTTTAGGCTAGGGCTCCCCGAGGCTAAGGCTAGGGCTCCCCTAGCCTTCAGGCTAGGGCACCCCTAGGCTTTAGGCTAGGGCTCCCCGAGGCTAAGGCTAGGGCTCCCCTAGCCTTCAGGCTAGGGCACCCCTAGGCTTTAGGCTAGGGCTCCCCGAGGCTAAGGCTAGGGCTCCCCTAGCCTTCAGGCTAGGGCACCCCTAGGCTTTAGGCTAGGGCTCCCCGAGGCTAAGGCTAGGGCTCCCCTAGCCTTCAGGCTAGGGCACCCCTAGGCTTTAGGCTAGGGCTCCCCGAGGCTAAGGCTAGGGCTCCCCTAGCCTTCAGGCTAGGGCACCCCTAGGCTTTAGGCTAGGGCTCCCCGAGGCTAAGGCTAGGGCTCCCCTAGCCTTCAGGCTAGGGCACCCCTAGGCTTTAGGCTAGGGCTCCCCGAGGCTAAGGCTAGGGCTCCCCTAGCCTTCAGGCTAGGGCACCCCTAGGCTTTAGGCTAGGGCTCCCCGAGGCTAAGGCTAGGGCTCCCCTAGCCTTCAGGCTAGGGCACCCCTAGGCTTTAGGCTAGGGCTCCCCGAGGCTAAGGCTAGGGCTCCCCTAGCCTTCAGGCTATGGCACCCCTAGGCTTTAGGCTAGGGCTCCCCTAGGCTAAGGCTAGGGCTCCCCTAGCCTTCAGGCTAGGGCACCCCTAGGCTTTAGGCTAGGGCTCCCCTAGGCTAAGGCTAGGGCTCCCCTAGCCTTCAGGCTAGGGCACCCCTAGGCTTTAGGCTAGGGCTCCCCTAGGCTAAGGCTAGGGCTCCCCTAGCCTTCAGGCTAGGGCACCCCTAGGCTTTAGGCTAGGGCTCCCCTAGGCTAAGGCTAGGGCTCCCCTAGCCTTCAGGCTAGGGCACCCCTAGGCTTTAGGCTAGGGCTCCCCTAGGCTAAGGCTAGGGCTCCCCTAGCCTTCAGGCTAGGGCACCCCTAGGCTTTAGGCTAGGGCTCCCCTAGGCTAAGGCTAGGGCTCCCCTAGCCTTCAGGCTAGGGCACCCCTAGGCTTTAGGCTAGGGCTCCCCTAGGCTAAGGCTAGGGCTCCCCTAGCCTTCAGGCTAGGGCACCCCTAGGCTTTAGGCTAGGGCTCCCCTAGGCTAAGGCTAGGGCTCCCCTAGCCTTCAGGCTAGGGCACCCCTAGGCTTTAGGCTAGGGCTCCCCTAGGCTAAGGCTAGGGCTCCCCTAGCCTTCAGGCTAGGGCACCCCTAGGCTTTAGGCTAGGGCTCGCCTAGGCTAAGGCTAGGGCTCCCCTAGCCTTCAGGCTAGGGCACCCCTAGGCTTTAGGCTAGGGCTCCCCTAGGCTAAGGCTAGGGCTCCCCTAGCCTTCAGGCTAGGGCACCCCTAGGCTTTAGGCTAGGGCTCCCCTAGGCTAAGGCTAGGGCTCCCCTAGCCTTCAGGTTAGGGCACCCCTAGCCTTCAGGCTAGGGCACCCCTAGGCTTTAGGCTAGGGCTCCCCTAGGCTAAGGCTAGGGCTCCCCTAGCCTTCAGGCTAGGGCACCCCTAGGCTTTAGGCTAGGGCTCCCCTAGGCTAAGGCTAGGGCTCCCCTAGCCTTCAGGCTAGGGCACCCCTAGGCTTTGGGCTCCCCTAGGCTAAGGCTAGGGCTCCCCTAGCCTTCAGGCTAGGGCACCCCTAGGCTTTAGGCTAGGGCTCCCCTAGGCTAAGGCTAGGGCTCCCCTAGCCTTCAGGCTAGGGCACCCCTAGGCTTTAGGCTAGGGCTCCCCTAGGCTAAGGCTAGGGCTCCCCTAGCCTTCAGGCTAGGGCACCCCTAGGCTTTGGGCTCCCCTAGGCTAAGGCTAGGGCTCCCCTAGCCTTCAGGCTAGGGCACCCCTAGGCTTTGGGCTCCCCTAGGCTAAGGCTAGGGCTCCCCTAGCCTTCAGGCTAGGGCACCCCTAGGCTTTAGGCTAGGGCTCCCCTAGGCTAAGGCTAGGGCTCCCCTAGCCTTCAGGCTAGGGCACCCCTAGGCTTTAGGCTAGGGCTCCCCTAGGCTAAGGCTAGGGCTCCCCTAGCCTTCAGGCTAGGGCACCCCTAGGCTTTAGGCTAGGGCTCCCCTAGGCTAAGGCTAGGGCTCCCCTAGCCTTCAGGCTAGGGCACCCCTAGGCTTTAGGCTAGGGCTCCCCTAGGCTAAGGCTAGGGCTCCCCTAGCCTTCAGGCTAGGGCACCCCTAGGCTTTGGGCTCCCCTAGGCTAAGGCTAGGGCTCCCCTAGCCTTCAGGCTAGGGCACCCCTAGGCTTTAGGCTAGGGCTCCCCTAGGCTAAGGCTAGGGCTCCCCTAGCCTTCAGGCTAGGGCACCCCTAGGCTTTAGGCTAGGGCTCCCCTAGGCTAAGGCTAGGGCTCCCCTAGCCTTCAGGCTAGGGCTCCCTAGCCTTCAGGCTAGGGCACCCCTAGGCTTTAGGCTAGGGCTCCCCTAGGCTAAGGCTAGGGCTCCCCTAGCCTTCAGGCTAGGGCACCCCTAGGCTTTAGGCTAGGGCTCCCCTAGGCTAAGGCTAGGGCTCCCCTAGCCTTCAGGCTAGGGCACCCCTAGGCTTTAGGCTAGGGCTCCCCTAGGCTAAGGCTAGGGCTCCCCTAGCCTTCAGGCTAGGGCACCCCTAGGCTTTAGGCTAGGGCTCCCCTAGGCTAAGGCTAGGGCTCCCCTAGCCTTCAGGCTAGGGCACCCCTAGGCTTTAGGCTAGGGCTCCCCTAGGCTAAGGCTAGGGCTCCCCTAGCCTTCAGGCTAGGGCACCCCTAGGCTTTAGGCTAGGGCTCCCCTAGGCTAAGGCTAGGGCTCCCCTAGCCTTCAGGCTAGGGCACCCCTAGGCTTTAGGCTAGGGCTCCCCTAGGCTAAGGCTAGGGCTCCCCTAGCCTTCAGGCTAGGGCACCCCTAGGCTTTAGGCTAGGGCTCCCCTAGGCTAAGGCTAGGGCTCCCCTAGCCTTCAGGCTAGGGCACCCCTAGGCTTTAGGCTAGGGCTCCCCTAGGCTAAGGCTAGGGCTCCCCTAGCCTTCAGGCTAGGGCACCCCTAGGCTTTAGGCTAGGGCTCCCCTAGGCTAAGGCTAGGGCTCCCCTAGCCTTCAGGCTAGGGCACCCCTAGGCTTTAGGCTAGGGCTCCCCTAGGCTAAGGCTAGGGCTCCCCTAGCCTTCAGGCTAGGGCACCCCTAGGCTTTAGGCTAGGGCTCCCCTAGGCTAAGGCTAGGGCTCCCCTAGCCTTCAGGCTAGGGCACCCCTAGGCTTTAGGCTAGGGCTCCCCTAGGCTAAGCCTAGGGCTCCCCTAGCCTTCAGGCTAGGGCACCCCTAGGCTTTAGGCTAGGGCTCCCCTAGGCTAAGGCTAGGGCTCCCCTAGCCTTCAGGCTAGGGCACCCCTAGGCTTTAGGCTAGGGCTCCCCTAGGCTAAGGCTAGGGCTCCCCTAGCCTTCAGGCTAGGGCACCCCTAGGCTTTAGGCTAGGGCTCCCCTAGGCTAAGGCTAGGGCTCCCCTAGCCTTCAGGCTAGGGCACCCCTAGGCTTTAGGCTAGGGCTCCCCTAGGCTAAGGCTAGGGCTCCCCTAGCCTTCAGGCTAGGGCACCCCTAGGCTTTAGGCTAGGGCTCCCCTAGGCTAAGGCTAGGGCTCCCCTAGCCTTCAGGCTAGGGCACCCCTAGGCTTTAGGCTAGGGCTCCCCTAGGCTAAGGCTAGGGCTCCCCTAGCCTTCAGGCTAGGGCACCCCTAGGCTTTAGGCTAGGGCTCCCCTAGGCTAAGGCTAGGGCTCCCCTAGCCTTCAGGCTAGGGCACCCCTAGGCTTTAGGCTAGGGCTCCCCTAGGCTAAGGCTAGGGCTCCCCTAGCCTTCAGGCTAGGGCACCCCTAGGCTTTAGGCTAGGGCTCCCCTAGGCTAAGGCTAGGGCTCCCCTAGCCTTCAGGCTAGGGCACCCCTAGGCTTTAGGCTAGGGCTCCCCTAGGCTAAGGCTAGGGCTCCCCTAGCCTTCAGGCTAGGGCACCCCTAGGCTTTAGGCTAGGGCTCCCCTAGGCTAAGGCTAGGGCTCCCCTAGCCTTCAGGCTAGGGCACCCCTAGGCTTTAGGCTAGGGCTCCCCTAGGCTAAGGCTAGGGCTCCCCTAGCCTTCAGGCTAGGGCACCCCTAGGCTTTAGGCTAGGGCTCCCCTAGGCTAAGGCTAGGGCTCCCCTAGCCTTCAGGCTAGGGCACCCCTAGGCTTTAGGCTAGGGCTCCCCTAGGCTAAGGCTAGGGCTCCCCTAGCCTTCAGGCTAGGGCACCCCTAGGCTTTAGGCTAGGGCTCCCCTAGGCTAAGGCTAGGGCTCCCCTAGCCTTCAGGCTAGGGCACCCCTAGGCTTTAGGCTAGGGCTCCCCTAGGCTAAGGCTAGGGCTCCCCTAGCCTTCAGGCTAGGGCACCCCTAGGCTTTAGGCTAGGGCTCCCCTAGGCTAAGGCTAGGGCTCCCCTAGCCTTCAGGCTAGGGCACCCCTAGGCTTTAGGCTAGGGCTCCCCTAGGCTAAGGCTAGGGCTCCCCTAGCCTTCAGGCTAGGGCACCCCTAGGCTTTAGGCTAGGGCTCCCCTAGGCTAAGGCTAGGGCTCCCCTAGCCTTCAGGCTAGGGCACCCCTAGGCTTTAGGCTAGGGCTCCCCTAGGCTAAGGCTAGGGCTCCCCTAGCCTTCAGGCTAGGGCACCCCTAGGCTTTAGGCTAGGGCTCCCCTAGGCTAAGGCTAGGGCTCCCCTAGCCTTCAGGCTAGGGCACCCCTAGGCTTTAGGCTAGGGCTCCCCTAGGCTAAGGCTAGGGCTCCCCTAGCCTTCAGGCTAGGGCACCCCTAGGCTTTAGGCTAGGGCTCCCCTAGGCTAAGGCTAGGGCTCCCCTAGCCTTCAGGCTAGGGCACCCCTAGGCTTTAGGCTAGGGCTCCCCTAGGCTAAGGCTAGGGCTCCCCTAGCCTTCAGGCTAGGGCACCCCTAGGCTTTAGGCTAGGGCTCCCCTAGGCTAAGGCTAGGGCTCCCCTAGCCTTCAGGCTAGGGCACCCCTAGGCTTTAGGCTAGGGCTCCCCTAGGCTAAGGCTAGGGCTCCCCTAGCCTTCAGGCTAGGGCACCCCTAGGCTTTGGGCTCCCCTAGGCTAAGGCTAGGGCTCCCCTAGCCTTCAGGCTAGGGCACCCCTAGGCTTTGGGCTCCCCTAGGCTAAGGCTAGGGCTCCCCTAGCCTTCAGGCTAGGGCACCCCTAGGCTTTAGGCTAGGGCTCCCCTAGGCTAAGGCTAGGGCTCCCCTAGCCTTCAGGCTAGGGCACCCCTAGGCTTTGGGCTCCCCTAGGCTAAGGCTAGGGCTCCCCTAGCCTTCAGGCTAGGGCACCCCTAGGCTTTAGGCTAGTGCTCCCCTAGGCTAAGGCTAGGGCTCCCCTAGCCTTCAGGCTAGGGCACCCCTAGGCTTTAGGCTAGGGCTCCCCTAGGCTAAGGCTAGGGCTCCCCTAGCCTTCAGGCTAGGGCACCCCTAGGCTTTGGGCTCCCCTAGGCTAAGGCTAGGGCTCCCCTAGCCTTCAGGCTAGGGCACCCCTAGGCTTTGGGCTCCCCTAGGCTAAGGCTAGGGCTCCCCTAGCCTTCAGGCTAGGGCACCCCTAGGCTTTAGGCTAGGGCTCCCCTAGGCTAAGGCTAGGGCTCCCCTAGCCTTCAGGCTAGGGCACCCCTAGGCTTTAGGCTAGGGCTCCCCTAGGCTAAGGCTAGGGCTCCCCTAGCCTTCAGGCTAGGGCACCCCTAGGCTTTAGGCTAGGGCTCCCCTAGGCTAAGGCTAGGGCTCCCCTAGCCTTCAGGCTAGGGCACCCCTAGGCTTTAGGCTAGGGCTCCCCTAGGCTAAGGCTAGGGCTCCCCTAGCCTTCAGGCTAGGGCACCCCTAGGCTTTAGGCTAGGGCTCCCCTAGGCTAAGGCTAGGGCTCCCCTAGCCTTCAGGCTAGGGCACCCCTAGGCTTTAGGCTAGGGCTCCCCTAGGCTAAGGCTAGGGCTCCCCTAGCCTTCAGGCTAGGGCACCCCTAGGCTTTAGGCTAGGGCTCCCCTAGGCTAAGGCTAGGGCTCCCCTAGCCTTCAGGCTAGGGCACCCCTAGGCTTTAGGCTAGGGCTCCCCTAGGCTAAGGCTAGGGCTCCCCTAGCCTTCAGGCTAGGGCACCCCTAGGCTTTAGGCTAGGGCTCCCCTAGGCTAAGGCTAGGGCTCCCCTAGCCTTCAGGCTAGGGCACCCCTAGGCTTTAGGCTAGGGCTCCCCTAGGCTAAGGCTAGGGCTCCCCTAGCCTTCAGGCTAGGGCACCCCTAGGCTTTAGGCTAGGGCTCCCCTAGGCTAAGGCTAGGGCTCCCCTAGCCTTCAGGCTAGGGCACCCCTAGGCTTTAGGCTAGGGCTCCCCTAGGCTAAGGCTAGGGCTCCCCTAGCCTTCAGGCTAGGGCACCCCTAGGCTTTAGGCTAGGGCTCCCCTAGGCTAAGGCTAGGGCTCCCCTAGCCTTCAGGCTAGGGCACCCCTAGGCTTTAGGCTAGGGCTCCCCTAGGCTAAGGCTAGGGCTCCCCTAGCCTTCAGGCTAGGGCACCCCTAGGCTTTAGGCTAGGGCTCCCCTAGGCTAAGGCTAGGGCTGACCTAGCCTTCAGGCTAGGGCACCCCTAGGCTTTAGGCTAGGGCTCCCCTAGGCTAAGGCTAGGGCTCCCCTAGCCTTCAGGCTAGGGCACCCCTAGGCTTTAGGCTAGGGCTCCCCTAGGCTAAGGCTAGGGCTCCCCTAGCCTTCAGGCTAGGGCACCCCTAGGCTTTAGGCTAGGGCTCCCCTAGGCTAAGGCTAGGGCTCCCCTAGCCTTCAGGCTAGGGCACCCCTAGGCTTTAGGCTAGGGCTCCCCTAGGCTAAGGCTAGGGCTCCCCTAGCCTTCAGGCTAGGGCACCCCTAGGCTTTAGGCTAGGGCTCCCCTAGGCTAAGGCTAGGGCTCCCCTAGCCTTCAGGCTAGGGCACCCCTAGGCTTTGGGCTCCCCTAGGCTAAGGCTAGGGCTCCCCTAGCCTTCAGGCTAGGGCACCCCTAGGCTTTAGGCTAGGGCTCCCCTAGGCTAAGGCTAGGGCTCCCCTAGCCTTCAGGCTAGGGCACCCCTAGGCTTTAGGCTAGGGCTCCCCTAGGCTAAGGCTAGGGCTCCCCTAGCCTTCAGGCTAGGGCACCCCTAGGCTTTAGGCTAGGGCTCCCCTAGGCTAAGGCTAGGGCTCCCCTAGCCTTCAGGCTAGGGCACCCCTAGGCTTTAGGCTAGGGCTCCCCTAGGCTAAGGCTAGGGCTCCCCTAGCCTTCAGGCTAGGGCACCCCTAGGCTTTAGGCTAGGGCTCCCCTAGGCTAAGGCTAGGGCTCCCCTAGCCTTCAGGCTAGGGCACCCCTAGGCTTTAGGCTAGGGCTCCCCTAGGCTAAGGCTAGGGCTCCCCTAGCCTTCAGGCTAGGGCACCCCTAGGCTTTAGGCTAGGGCTCCCCTAGGCTAAGGCTAGGGCTCCCCTAGCCTTCAGGCTAGGGCACCCCTAGGCTTTAGGCTAGGGCTCCCCTAGGCTAAGGCTAGGGCTCCCCTAGCCTTCAGGCTAGGGCACCCCTAGGCTTTAGGCTAGGGCTCCCCTAGGCTAAGGCTAGGGCTCCCCTAGCCTTCAGGCTAGGGCACCCCTAGGCTTTAGGCTACGCTCCCCTAGGCTAAGGCTAGGGCTCCCCTAGCCTTCAGGCTAGGGCACCCCTAGGCTTTAGGCTAGGGCTCCCCTAGGCTAAGGCTAGGGCTCCCCTAGCCTTCAGGCTAGGGCACCCCTAGGCTTTAGGCTAGGGCTCCCCTAGGCTAAGGCAAGGGCTCCCCTAGCCTTCAGGCTAGGGCACCCCTAGGCTTTAGGCTTGGGCTCCCCTAGGCTAAGGCTAGGGCTCCCCTAGCCTTCAGGCTAGGGCACCCCTAGGCTTTAGGCTTGGGCTCCCCTAGGCTAAGGCTAGGGCTCCCCTAGCCTTCAGGCTAGGGCACCCCTAGGCTTTAGGCTTGGGCTCCCCTAGGCTAAGGCTAGGGCTCCCCTAGCCTTCAGGCTAGGGCACCCCTAGGCTTTAGGCTAGGGCTCCCCTAGGCTAAGGCTAGGGCTCCCCTAGCCTTCAGGCTAGGGCACCCCTAGGCTTTAGGCTAGGGCTCCCCTAGGCTAAGGCTAGGGCTCCCCTAGCCTTCAGGCTAGGGCACCCCTAGGCTTTAGGTTAGGGCTCCCCTAGGCTAAGGCTAGGGCACCCCTAGCCTTCAGGCTAGGGCACCCCTAGGCTTTAGGCTAGGGCTCCCCTAGGCTAAGGCTAGGGCTCCCCTAGCCTTCAGGCTAGGGCACCCCTAGGCTTTAGGCTAGGGCTCCCCTAGGCTAAGGCTAGGGCTCCCCTAGCCTTCAGGCTAGGGCACCCCTAAGCTTTAGGCTAGGGCTCCCCTAGGCTAAGGCTTGGGCTCCCCTAGCATTCAGGCTAGGGCACCCCTAGGCTTTAGGCTAGGGCTCCCCTAGGCTAAGGCTAGGGCTCCCCTAGCCTTCAGGCTAGGGCACCCCTAGGCTTTAGGCTAGGGCTCCCCTAGGCTAAGGCTAGGGCTCCCCTAGCCTTCAGGCTAGGGCACCCCTAGGCTTTAGGCTAGGGCTCCCCTAGGCTAAGGCTAGGGCTCCCCTAGCCTTCAGGCTAGGGCACCCCTAGGCTTTAGGCTAGGGCTCCCCTAGGTTAAGGCTAGGGCTCCCCTAGCCTTCAGGCTAGGGCACCCCTAGGCTTTAGGCTAGGGCTCCCCTAGGCTAAGGCTTGGGCTCCCCTAGCCTTCAGGCTAGGGCACCCCTAGGCTTTAGGCTAGGGCTCCCCTAGGCTAAGGCTAGGGCTCCCCTAGCCTTCAGGCTAGGGCACCCCTAGGCTTTAGGCTAGGGCTCCCCTAGGCTAAGGCTAGGGCTCCCCTAGCCTTCAGGCTAGGGCACCCCTAGGCTTTGGGCTCCCCTAGGCTAAGGCTAGGGCTCCCCTAGCCTTCAGGCTAGGGCACCCCTAGGCTTTAGGCTAGGGCTCCCCTAGGCTAAGGCTAGGGCTCCCCTAGCCTTCAGACTAGGGCACCCCTAGGCTTTAGGCTAGGGTTCCCCTAGGCTAAGGCTAGGGCTCCCCTAGCCTTCAGGCTAGGGCACCCCTAGGCTTTGGGCTCCCCTAGGCTAAGGCTAGGGCTCCCCTAGCCTTCAGGCTAGGGCACCCCTAGGCTTTGGGCTCCCCTAGGCTAAGGCTAGGGCTCCCCTAGCCTTCAGGCTAGGGCACCCCTAGGCTTTAGGCTAGGGCTCCCCTAGGCTAAGGCTAGGGCTCCCCTAGCCTTCAGGCTAGGGCACCCCTAGGCTTTAGGCTAGGGCTCCCCTAGGCTAAGGCTAGGGCTCCCCTAGCCTTCAGGCTAGGGCACCCCTAGGCTTTAGGCTAGGGCTCCCCTAGGCTAAGGCTAGGGCTCCCCTAGCCTTCAGGCTAGGGCACCCCTAGGCTTTAGGCTAGGGCTCCCCTAGGCTAAGGCTAGGGCTCCCCTAGCCTTCAGGCTAGGGCACCCCTAGGCTTTAGGCTAGGGCTCCCCTAGGCTAAGGCTAGGGCTCCCCTAGCCTTCAGGCTAGGGCACCCCTAGGCTTTAGGCTAGGGCTCCCCTAGGCTAAGGCTAGGGCTCCCCTAGCCTTCAGGCTAGGGCACCCCTAGGCTTTGGGCTCCCCTAGGCTAAGGCTAGGGCTCCCCTAGCCTTCAGGCTAGGGCACCCCTAGGCTTTGGGCTCCCCTAGGCTAAGGCTAGGGCTCCCCTAGCCTTCAGGCTAGGGCACCCCTAGGCTTTAGGCTAGGGGTCCCCTAGGCTAAGGCTAGGGTTCCCCTAGCCTTCAGGCTAGGGCACCCCTAGGCTTTAGGCTAGGGGTCCCCTAGGCTAAGGCTAGGGCTCCCCTAGCCTTCAGGCTAGGGCACCCCTAGGCTTTAGGCTAGGGCTCCCCTAGGCTAAGGCTAGGGCTCCCCTAGCCTTCAGGCTAGGGCACCCCTAGGCTTTAGGCTAGGGCTCCCCTAGGCTAGCTAGGGCTCCCCTAGCCTTCAGGCTAGGGCACCCCTAGGCTTTAGGCTAGGGCTCCCCTAGGCTAAGGCTAGGGCTCCCCTAGCCTTCAGGCTAGGGCACCCCTAGGCTTTAGGCTAGGGCTCCCCTAGGCTAAGGCTAGGGCTCCCCTAGCCTTCAGGCTAGGGCACCCCTAGGCTTTAGGCTAGGGCTCCCCTAGGCTAAGGCTAGGGCTCCCCTAGCCTTCAGGCTAGGGCACCCCTAGGCTTTAGGCTAGGGCTCCCCTAGGCTAAGGCTAGGGCTCCCCTAGCCTTCAGGCTAGGGCACCCCTAGGCTTTAGGCTAGGGCTCCCCTAGGCTAAGGCTAGGGCTCCCCTAGCGTTCAGGCTAGGGCACCCCTAGGCTTTAGGCTAGGGCTCCCCTAGGCTAAGGCTAGGGCTCCCCTAGCCTTCAGGCTAGGGCACCCCTAGGCTTTAGGCTAGGGCTCCCCTAGGCTAAGGCTAGGGCTCCCCTAGCCTTCAGGCTAGGGCACCCCTAGGCTTTAGGCTAGGGCTCCCCTAGGCTAAGGCTAGGGCTCCCCTAGCCTTCAGGCTAGGGCACCCCTAGGCTTTAGGCTAGGGCTCCCCTAGGCTAAGGCTAGGGCTCCCCTAGCCTTCAGGCTAGGGCACCCCTAGGCTAAGGCTAGGGCTCCCCTAGCCTTCAGGCTAGGGCACCCCTAGGCTTTAGGCTAGGGCTCCCCTAGGCTAAGGCTAGGGCTCCCCTAGCCTTCAGGCTAGGGCACCCCTAGGCTTTAGGCTAGGGCTCCCCTAGGCTAAGGCTAGGGCTCCCCTAGCCTTCAGGCTAGGGCACCCCTAGGCTTTAGGCTAGGGCTCCCCTAGGCTAAGGCTAGGGCTCCCCTAGCCTTCAGGCTAGGGCACCCCTAGGCTTTAGGCTAGGGCTCCCCTAGCCTTCAGGCTAGGGCACCCCTAGGCTTTGGGCTCCCCTAGGCTTTAGACTAGGGCTCCCCTAGCCTTCAGGCTAGGGCACCCCTAGGCTTTGGGCTCCCCTAGGCTTTAGGCTAGGGCTCCCCTAGCCTTCAGGCTAGGGCACCCCTAGGCTTTGGGCTCCCCTAGGCTTTAGGCTAGGGCTCCCCTAGCCTTCAGGCTAGGGCACCCCTAGGCTTTGGGCTCCCCTAGGCTTTAGGCTAGGGCTCCCCTAGCCTTCAGGCTAGGGCACCCCTTGGCTTTGGACTCCCCTAGGCTTTAGGCTAGGGCTCCCCTAGCCTTCAGGCTAGGGCACCCCTAGGCTTTGGGCTCCCCTAGGCTTTAGGCTAGGGCTCCCCTAGCCTTCAGGCTAGGGCACCCCTAGGCTTTGGGCTCCCCTAGGCTTTAGGCTAGGGCTCCCCTAGCCTTCAGGCTAGGGCACCCCTAGGCTTTGGTCTCCCCTAGGCTTTAGGCTAGGGCTCCCCTAGCCTTCAGGCTAGGGCACCCCTAGGCTTTGGGCTCCCCTAGGCTTTAGGCTAGGGCTCCCCTAGCCTTCAGGCTAGGGCACCCCTAGGCTTTGGGCTCCCCTAGGCTTTAGGCTAGGGCTCCCCTAGCCTTCAGGCTAGGGCACCCCTAGGCTTTGGGCTCCCCTAGGCTAAGGCTAGGGCTCCCCTAGCCTTCAGGCTAGGGCACCCCTAGGCTTTGGGCTCCCCTAGGCTAAGGCTAGGGCTCCCCTAGCCTTCAGGCTAGGGCACCCCTAGGCTTTAGGCTAGGGCTCCCCTAGGCTAAGGCTAGGGCTCCCCTAGCCTTCTGGCTAGGGCACCCCTAGGCTTTAGGCTAGGGCTCCCCTAGGCTAAGGCTAGGGCTCCCCTAGCCTTCAGGCTAGGGCACCCCTAGGCTTTAGGCTAGGGCTCCCCTAGGCTAAGGCTAGGGCTCCCCTAGCCTTCAGGCTAGGGCACCCCTAGGCTTTAGGCTAGGGCTCCCCTAGGCTAAGGCTAGGGCTCCCCTAGCCTTCAGGCTACGGCACCCCTAGGCTTTAGGCTAGGGCTCCCCTAGGCTAAGGCTAGGGCTCCCCTAGCCTTCAGGCTAGGGCACCCCTAGGCTTTGGGCTCCCCTAGGCTAAGGCTAGGGCTCCCCTAGCCTTCAGGCTAGAGCACCCCTAGGCTTTGGGCTCCCCTAGGCTAAGGCTAGGGCTCCCCTAGCCTTCAGGCTAGGGCACCCCTAGGCTTTGGGCTCCCCTAGGCTAAGGCTAGGGCTCCCCTAGCCTTCAGGCTAGGGCACCCCTAGGCTTTAGGCTAGGGCTCCCCTAGGCTAAGGCTAGGGCTCCCCTAGCCTTCAGGCTAGGGCACCCCTAGGCTTTAGGCTAGGGCTCCCCTAGGCTAAGGCTAGGGCTCCCCTAGCCTTCAGGCTAGGGCACCCCTAGGCTTTAGGCTAGGGCTCCCCTAGGCTAAGGCTAGGGCTCCCCTAGCCTTCAGGCTAGGGCACCCCTAGGCTTTAGGCTAGGGTTCCCCTAGGCTAAGGCTAGGGCTCCCCTAGCCTTCAGGCTAGGGCACCCCTAGGCTTTAGGCTAGGGCTCCCCTAGGCTAAGGCTAGGGCTCCCCTAGCCTTCAGGCTAGGGCACCCCTAGGCTTTAGGCTAGGGCTCCCCTAGGCTAAGGCTAGGGCTCCCCTAGCCTTCAGGCTAGGGCACCCCTAGGCTTTGGGCTCCCCTAGGCTAAGGCTAGGGCTCCCCTAGCCTTCAGGCTAGGGCACCCCTAGGCTTTGGGCTCCCCTAGGCTAAGGCTAGGGCTCCCCTAGCCTTCAGGCTAGGGCACCCCTAGGCTTTAGGCTAGGGGTCCCCTAGGCTAAGGCTAGGGCTCCCCTAGCCTTCAGGCTAGGGCACCCCTAGGCTTTAGGCTAGGGGTCCCCTAGGCTAAGGCTAGGGCTCCCCTAGCCTTCAGGCTAGGGCACCCCTAGGCTTTAGGCTAGGGCTCCCCTAGGCTAAGGCTAGGGCTCCCCTAGCCTTCAGGCTAGGGCACCCCTAGGCTTTAGGCTAGGGCTCCCCTAGGCTAGCTAGGGCTCCCCTAGCCTTCAGGCTAGGACACCCCTAGGCTTTAGGCTAGGGCTCCCCTAGGCTAAGGCTAGGGCTCCCCTAGCCTTCAGGCTAGGGCACCCCTAGGCTTTAGGCTAGGGCTCCCCTAGGCTAAGGCTAGGGCTCCCCTAGCCTTCAGGCTAGGGCACCCCTAGGCTTTAGGCTAGGGCTCCCCTAGGCTAAGGCTAGGGCTCCCCTAGCCTTCAGGTTAGGGCACCCCTAGGCTTTAGGCTAGGGCTCCCCTAGGCTAAGGCTAGGGCTCCCCTAGCCTTCAGGCTAGGGCACCCCTAGGCTTTAGGCTAGGGCTCCCCTAGGCTAAGGCTAGGGCTCCCCTAGCCTTCAGGCTAGGGCACCCCTAGGCTTTAGGCTAGGGCTCCCCTAGGCTAAGGCTAGGGCTCCCCTAGCCTTCAGGCTAGGGCACCCCTAGGCTTTAGGCTAGGGCTCCCCTAGGCTAAGGCTAGGGCTCCCCTAGCCTTCAGGCTAGGGCACCCCTAGGCTTTAGGCTAGGGCTCCCCTAGGCTAAGGCTAGGGCTCCCCTAGCCTTCAGTCTAGGGCACCCCTAGGCTTTAGGCTAGGGCTCCCCTAGGCTAAGGCTAGGGCTCCCCTAGCCTTCAGGCTAGGGCACCCCTAGGCTTTAGGCTAGGGCTCCCCTAGGCTAAGGCTAGGGCTCCCCTAGCCTTCAGGCTAGGGCACCCCTAGGCTTTAGGCTAGGGCTCCCCTAGGCTAAGGCTAGGGCTCCCCTAGCCTTCAGGCTAGGGCACCCCTAGGCTTTAGGCTAGGGCTCCCCTAGGCTAAGGCTAGGGCTCCCCTAGCCTTCAGGCTAGGGCACCCCTAGGCTTTAGGCTAGGGCTCCCCTAGGCTAAGGCTAGGGCTCCCCTAGCCTTCAGGCTAGGGCACCCCTAGGCTTTAGGCTAGGGCTCCCCTAGCCTTCAGGCTAGGGCACCCCTAGGCTTTGGGCTCCCCTAGGCTTTAGGCTAGGGCTCCCCTAGCCTTCAGGCTAGGGCACCCCTAGGCTTTGGGCTCCCCTAGGCTTTAGGCTAGGGCTCCCCTAGCCTTCAGGCTAGGGCACCCCTAGGCTTTGGGCTCCCCTAGGCTTTAGGCTAGGGCTACCCTAGCCTTCAGGCTAGGGCACCCCTAGGCTTTGGGCTCCCCTAGGCTTTAGGCTAGGGCTCCCCTAGCCTTCAGGCTAGGGCACCCCTAGACTTTGGACTCCCCTAGGCTTTAGGCTAGGGCTCCCCTAGCCTTCAGGCTAGGGCACCCCTAGGCTTTGGGCTCCCCTAGGCTTTAGGCTAGGGCTCCCCTAGCCTTCAGGCTAGGGCACCCCTAGGCTTTGGGCTCCCCTAGGCTTTAGGCTAGGGCTCCCCTAGCCTTCAGGCTAGGGCACCCCTAGGCTTTGGTCTCCCCTAGGCTTTAGGCTAGGGCTCCCCTAGCCTTCAGGCTAGGGCACCCCTAGGCTTTGGGCTCCCCTAGGCTTTAGGCTAGGGCTCCCCTAGCCTTCAGGCTAGGGCACCCCTAGGCTTTGGGCTCCCCTAGGCTTTAGGCTAGGGCTCCCCTAGCCTTCAGGCTAGGGCACCCCTAGGCTTTGGGCTCCCCTAGGCTAAGGCTAGGGCTCCCCTAGCCTTCAGGCTAGGGCACCCCTAGGCTTTGGGCTCCCCTAGGCTAAGGCTAGGGCTCCCCTCGCCTTCAGGCTAGGGCACCCCTAGCCTTTAGGCTAGGGCTCCCCTAGGCTAAGGCTAGGGCTCCCGTAGCCTTCTGGCTAGGGCACCCCTAGGCTTTAGGCTAGGGCTCCCCTAGGCTAAGGCTAGGGCTCCCCTAGCCTTCAGGCTAGGGCACCCCTAGGCTTTAGGCTAGGGCTCCCCTAGGCTAAGGCTAGGGCTCCCCTAGCCTTCAGGCTAGGGCACCCCTAGGCTTTAGGCTAGGGCTCCCCTAGGCTAAGGCTAGGGCTCCCCTAGCCTTCAGGCTAGGGCACCCCTAGGCTTTAGGCTAGGGCTCCCCTAGGCTAAGGCTAGGGCTCCCCTAGCCTTCAGGCTAGGGCACCCCTAGGCTTTGGGCTCCCCTAGGCTAAGGCTAGGGCTCCCCTAGCCTTCAGGCTAGGGCACCCCTAGGCTTTGGGCTAGGGCTCCCCTAGGCTAAGGCTAGGGCTCCCCTAGCCTTCAGGCTAGGGCACCCCTAGGCTTTGGGCTAGGTCTCCCCTAGGCTAAGGCTAGGGCTCCCCTAGCCTTCAGGCTAGGGCACCCCTAGGCTTTGGGCTAGGGCTCCCCTAGGCTAAGGCTAGGGCTCCCCTAGCCTTCAGGCTAGGGCACCCCTAGGCTTTGGGCTAGGGCTCCCCTAGGCTAAGGCTAGGGCTCCCCTAGCCTTCAGGCTAGGGCACCCCTAGGCTTTGGGCTAGGGCTCCCCTAGGCTAAGGCTAGGGCTCCCCTAGCCTTCAGGCTAGGGCACCCCTAGGCTTTGGGCTAGGGCTCCCCTAGGCTAAGGCTAGGGCTCCCCTAGCCTTCAGGCTAGGGCACCCCTAGGCTTTGGGCTAGGGCTCCCCTAGGCTAAGGCTAGGGCTCCCCTAGCCTTCAGGCTAGGGCACCCCTAGGCTTTAGGCTAGGGCTCCCCTAGGCTAAGGCTAGGGCTCCCCTAGCCTTCAGGCTAGGGCACCCCTAGGCTTTAGGCTAGGGCTCCCCTAGGCTAAGGCTAGGGCTCCCCTAGCCTTCATGCTAGGGCACCCCTAGGCTTTAGGCTAGGGCTCCCCTAGGCTAAGGCTAGGGCTCCCCTAGCCTTCAGGCTAGGGCACCCCTAGGCTTTGGGCTCCCCTAGGCTAAGGCTAGGGCTCCCCTAGCCTTCAGGCTAGGGCACCCCTAGGCTTTAGGCTAGGGCTCCCCTAGGCTAAGGCTAGGGCTCCCCTAGCCTTCAGGCTAGGGCACCCCTAGGCTTTAGGCTAGGGCTCCCCTAGGCTAAGGCTAGGGCTCCCCTAGCCTTCAGGCTAGGGCACCCCTAGGCTTTGGGCTCCCCTAGGCTAAGGCTAGGGCTCCCCTAGCCTTCAGGCTAGGGCACCCCTAGGCTTTGGGCTCCCCTAGGCTAAGGCTAGGGCTCCCCTAGCCTTCAGGCTAGGGCACCCCTAGGCTTTGGGCTCCCCTAGGCTAAGGCTAGGGCTCCCCTAGCCTTCAGGCTAGGGCACCCCTAGGCTTTAGGCTAGGGCTCCCCTAGGCTAAGGCTAGGGCTCCCCTAGCCTTCAGGCTAGGGCACCCCTAGGCTTTAGGCTAGGGCTCCCCTAGGCTAAGGCTAGGGCTCCCCTAGCCTTCAGGCTAGGGCACCCCTAGGCTTTAGGCTAGGGCTCCCCTAGGCTAAGGCTAGGGCTCCCCTAGCCTTCAGGCTAGGGCACCCCTAGGCTTTAGGCTAGGGCTCCCCTAGGCTAAGGCTAGGGCTCCCCTAGCCTTCAGGCTAGGGCACCCCTAGGCTTTAGGCTAGGGCTCCCCTAGGCTAAGGCTAGGGCTCCCCTAGCCTTCAGGCTAGGGCACCCCTAGGCTTTAGGCTAGGGCTCCCCTAGGCTAAGGCTAGGGCTCCCCTAGCCTTCAGGCTAGGGCACCCCTAGGCTTTAGGCTAGGGCTCCCCTAGGCTAAGGCTAGGGCTCCCCTAGCCTTCAGGCTAGGGCACCCCTAGGCTTTGGGCTCCCCTAGGCTAAGGCTAGGGCTCCCCTAGCCTTCAGGCTAGGGCACCCCTAGGCTTTGGGCTCCCCTAGGCTAAGGCTAGGGCTCCCCTAGCCTTCAGGCTAGGGCACCCCTAGGCTTTGGGCTCCCCTAGGCTAAGGCTAGGGCTCCCCTAGCCTTCAGGCTAGGGCACCCCTAGGCTTTGGGCTCCCCTAGGCTAAGGCTAGGGCTCCCCTAGCCTTCAGGCTAGGGCACCCCTAGGCTTTAGGCTAGGGCTCCCCTAGGCTAAGGCTAGGGCTCCCCTAGCCTTCAGGCTAGGGCACCCCTAGGCTTTAGGCTAGGGCTCCCCTAGGCTAAGGCTAGGGCTCCCCTAGCCTTCAGGCTAGGGCACCCCTAGGCTTTAGGCTAGGGCTCCCCTAGGCTAAGGCTAGGGCTCCCCTAGCCTTCAGGCTAGGGCACCCCTAGGCTTTAGGCTAGGGCTCCCCTAGGCTAAGGCTAGGGCTCCCCTAGCCTTCAGGCTAGGGCTCCCCTAGCCTTCAGGCTAGGGCACCCCTAGGCTTTAGGCTAGGGCTCCCCTAGGCTAAGGCTAGGGCTCCCCTAGCCTTCAGGCTAGGGCACCCCTAGGCTTTAGGCTAGGGCTCCCCTAGGCTAAGGCTAGGGCTCCCCTAGCCTTCAGGCTAGGGCACCCCTAGGCTTTAGGCTAGGGCTCCCCTAGGCTAAGGCTAGGGCTCCCCTAGCCTTCAGGCTAGGGCACCCCTAGGCTTTAGGCTAGGGCTCCCCTAGGCTAAGGCTAGGGCTCCCCTAGCCTTCAGGCTAGGGCACCCCTAGGCTTTAGGCTAGGGCTCCCCTAGGCTAAGGCTAGGGCTCCCCTAGCCTTCAGGCTAGGGCACCCCTAGGCTTTAGGCTAGGGCTCCCCTAGGCTAAGGCTAGGGCTCCCCTAGCCTTCAGGCTAGGGCACCCCTAGGCTTTAGGCTAGGGCTCCCCTAGGCTAAGGCTAGGGCTCCCCTAGCCTTCAGGCTAGGGCACCCCTAGGCTTTAGGCTAGGGCTCCCCTAGGCTAAGGCTAGGGCTCCCCTAGCCTTCAGGCTAGGGCACCCCTAGGCTTTAGGCTAGGGCTCCCCTAGGCTAAGGCTAGGGCTCCCCTAGCCTTCAGGCTAGGGTACCCCTAGGCTTTAGGCTAGGGCTCCCCTAGGCTAAGGCTAGGGCTCCCCTAGCCTTCAGGCTAGGGCACCCCTAGGCTTTAGGCTAGGGCTCCCCTAGGCTAAGGCTAGGCCTCCCCTAGCCTTCAGGCTAGGGCACCCCTAGGCTTTAGGCTAGGGCTCCCCTAGCCTTCAGGCTAGGGCACCCCTAGGCTTTGGGCTCCCCTAGGCTTTAGGCTAGGGCTCCCCTAGCCTTCAGGCTAGGGCACCCCTAGGCTTTGGGCTCCCCTAGGCTTTAGGCTAGGGTTCCCCTAGCCTTCAGGCTAGGGCACCCCTAGGCTTTGGGCTCCCCTAGGCTTTAGGCTAGGGCTCCCCTAGCCTTCAGGCTAGGGCACCCCTAGGCTTTGGGCTCCCCTAGGCTTTAGGCTAGGGCTCCCCTAGCCTTCAGGCTAGGGCACCCCTAGGCTTTGGGCTCCCCTAGGCTTTAGGCTAGGGCTCCCCTAGCCTTCAGGCTAGGGCACCCCTAGGCTTTGGGCTCCCCTAGGCTTTAGGCTAGGGCTCCCCTAGCCTTCAGGCTAGGGCACCCCTAGGCTTTGGGCTCCCCTAGGCTTTAGGCTAGGGCTCCCCTAGCCTTCAGGCTAGCGCACCCCTAGGCTTTGGGCTCCCCTAGGCTTTAGGCTAGGGCTCCCCTAGCCTTCAGGCTAGGGCACCCCTAGGCTTTGGGCTCCCCTAGGCTTTAGGCTAGGGCTCCCCTAGCCTTCAGGCTAGGGCACCCCTAGGCTTTGGGCTCCCCTAGGCTTTAGGCTAGGGCTCCCCTAGCCTTCAGGCTAGGGCACCCCTAGGCTTTGGGCTCCCCTAGGCTTTAGGCTAGGGCTCCCCTAGCCTTCAGGCTAGGGCACCCCTAGGCTTTGGGCTCCCCTAGGCTTTAGGCTAGGGCTCCCCTAGCCTTCAGGCTAGGGCACCCCTAGGCTTTGGGCTCCCCTAGGCTTTAGGCTAGGGCTCCCCTAGCCTTCAGGCTAGGGCACCCCTAGGCTTTGGGCTCCCCTAGGCTTTAGGCTAGGGCTCCCCTAGCCTTCAGGCTAGGGCACCCCTAGGCTTTGGGCTCCCCTAGGCTTTAGGCTAGGGCTCCCCTAGCCTTCAGGCTAGGGCACCCCTAGGCTTTGGGCTCCCCTAGGCTAAGGCTAGGGCTCCCCTAGCCTTCAGGCTAGGGCACCCCTAGGCTTTAGGCTAGGGCTCCCCTAGGCTAAGGCTAGGGCTCCCCTAGCCTTCTGGCTAGGGCACCCCTAGGCTTTAGGCTAGGGCTCCCCTAGGCTAAGGCTAGGGCTCCCCTAGCCTTCTGGCTAGGGCACCCCTAGGCTTTAGGCTAGGGCTCACCTAGGCTAAGGCTAGGGCTCCCCTAGCCTTCAGGCTAGGGCACCCCTAGGCTTTAGGCTAGGGCTCCCCTAGGCTAAGGCTAGGGCTCCCCTAGCCTTCAGGCTAGGGCACCCCTAGGCTTTAGGCTAGGGCTCCCCTAGGCTAAGGCTAGGGCTCCCCTAGCCTTCAGGCTAGGGCACCCCTAGGCTTTGGGCTCCCCTAGGCTAAGGCTAGGGCTCCCCTAGCCTTCAGGCTAGGGCACCCCTAGGCTTTGGGCTCCCCTAGGCTAAGGCTAGGGCTCCCCTAGCCTTCAGGCTAGGGCACCCCTAGGCTTTGGGCTAGGGCTCCCCTAGGCTAAGGCTAGGGCTCCCCTAGCCTTCAGGCTAGGGCACCCCTAGGCTTTGGGCTAGGGCTCCCCTAGGCTAAGGCTAGGGCTCCCCTAGCCTTCAGGCTAGGGCACCCCTAGGCTTTGGGCTAGGGCTCCCCTAGGGTAAGGCTAGGGCTCCCCTAGCCTTCAGGCTAGGGCACCCCTAGGCTTTGGGCTAGGGCTCCCCTAGGCTAAGGCTAGGGCTCCCCTAGCCGTCAGGCTAGGGCACCCCTAGGCTTTGGGCTAGGGCTCCCCTAGGCTAAGGCTAGGGCTCCCCTAGCCTTCAGGCTAGGGCACCCCTAGGCTTTGGGCTAGGGCTCCCCTAGGCTAAGGCTAGGGCTCCCCTAGCCTTCAGGCTAGGGCACCCCTAGGCTTTGGGCTAGGGCTCCCCTAGGCTAAGGCTAGGGCTCCCCTAGCCTTCAGGCTAGGGCACCCCTAGGCTTTGGGCTAGGGCTCCCCTAGGCTAAGGCTAGGGCTCCCCTAGCCTTCAGGCTAGGGCACCCCTAGGCTTTGGGCTAGGGCTCCCCTAGGCTAAGGCTAGGGCTCCCCTAGCCTTCAGGCTAGGGCACCCCTAGGCTTTGGGCTAGGGCTCCCCTAGGCTAAGGCTAGGGCTCCCCTAGCCTTCAGGCTAGGGCACCCCTAGGCTTTGGGCTAGGGCTCCCCTAGGCTAAGGCTAGGGCTCCCCTAGCCTTCAGGCTAGGGCAGCCCTAGGCTTTGGGCTAGGGCTCCCCTAGGCTAAGGCTAGGGCTCCCCTAGCCTTCAGGCTAGGGCAGCCCTAGCTTTGGGCTAGGGCTCCCCTAGGCTAAGGCTAGGGCTCACCTAGCCTTCAGGCTACGGCAGCCCTAGGCTTTGGGCTAGGGCTCCCCTAGGCTAAGGCTAGGGCTCCCCTAGCCTTCAGGCTACGGCAGCCCTAGGCTTTGGGCTAGGGCTCCCTAGGCTAAGGCTAGGGCTCCCCTAGCCTTCAGGCTACGGCAGCCCTAGGCTTTGGGCTAGGGCTCCCCTAGGCTAAGGCTAGGGCTCCCCTAGCCTTCAGGCTACGGCAGCCCTAGGCTTTGGGCTAGGGCTCCCCTAGGCTAAGGCTAGGGCTCCCCTAGCCTTCAGGCTACGGCACCCCTAGGCTTTGGGCTAGGGCTCCCCTAGGCTAAGGCTAGGGCTCCCCTAGCCTTCAGGCTACGGCACCCCTAGGCTTTGGGCTAGGGCTCCCCTAGGCTAAGGCTAGGGCTCCCCTAGCCTTCAGGCTACGGCACCCCTAGGCTTTGGGCTAGGGCTCCCCTAGGCTAAGGCTAGGGCTCCCCTAGCCTTCAGGCTACGGCACCCCTAGGCTTTGGGCTAGGGCTCCCCTAGGCTAAGGCTAGGGCTCCCCTAGCCTTCAGGCTACGGCACCCCTAGGCTTTGGGCTAGGGCTCCCCTAGGCTAAGGCTAGGGCTCCCCTAGCCTTCAGGCTACGGCACCCCTAGGCTTTGGGCTAGGGCTCCCCTAGGCTAAGGCTAGGGCTCCCCTAGCCTTCAGGCTACGGCACCCCTAGGCTTTGGGCTAGGGCTCCCCTAGGCTAAGGCTAGGGCTCCCCTAGCCTTCAGGCTACGGCACCCCTAGGCTTTGGGCTAGGGCTCCCCTAGGCTAAGGCTAGGGCTCCCCTAGCCTTCAGGCTACGGCACCCCTAGGCTTTGGGCTAGGGCTCCCCTAGGCTAAGGCTAGGGCTCCCCTAGCCTTCAGGCTACGGCACCCCTAGGCTTTGGGCTAGGGCTCCCCTAGGCTAAGGCTAGGGCTCCCCTAGCCTTCAGGCTACGGCACCCCTAGGCTTTGGGCTAGGGCTCCCCTAGGCTAAGGCTAGGGCTCCCTAGCCTTCAGGCTACGGCACCCCTAGGCTTTGGGCTAGGGCTCCCCTAGGCTAAGGCTAGGGCTCCCCTAGCCTTCAGGCTACGGCACCCCTAGGCTTTGGGCTAGGGCTCCCCTAGGCTAAGGCTAGGGCTCCCCTAGCCTTCAGGCTACGGCACCCCTAGGCTTTGGGCTAGGGCTCCCCTAGGCTAAGGCTAGGGCTCCCCTAGCCTTCAGGCTACGGCACCCCTAGGCTTTGGGCTAGGGCTCCCCTAGGCTAAGGCTAGGGCTCCCCTAGCCTTCAGGCTACGGCACCCCTAGGCTTTGGGCTAGGGCTCCCCTAGGCTAAGGCTAGGGCTCCCCTAGCCTTCAGGCTACGGCACCCCTAGGCTTTGGGCTAGGGCTCCCCTAGGCTAAGGCTAGGGCTCCCCTAGCCTTCAGGCTACGGCACCCCTAGGCTTTGGGCTAGGGCTCCCCTAGGCTAAGGCTAGGGCTCCCCTAGCCTTCAGGCTACGGCACCCCTAGGCTTTAGGCTAGGGCTCCCCTAGGCTAAGGCTAGGGCTCCCCTAGCCTTCAGGCTACGGCGCCCCTAGGCTTTAGGCTAGGGCTCCCCTAGGCTAAGGCTAGGGCTCCCCTAGCCTTCAGGCTAGGGCGCCCCTAGGCTTTAGGCTAGGGCTCCCCTAGGCTAAGGCTAGGGCTCCCCTAGCCTTCAGGCTAGGGCGCCCCTAGGCTTTAGGCTAGGGCTCCCCTAGGCTAAGGCTAGGGCTCCCCTAGCCTTCAGGCTAGGGCGCCCCTAGGCTTTAGGCTAGGGCTCCCCTAGGCTAAGGCTAGGGCTCCCCTAGCCTTCAGGCTAGGGCGCCCTAGGCTTTAGGCTAGGGCTCCCCTAGGCTAAGGCTAGGGCTCCCCTAGCCTTCAGGCTAGGGCGCCCCTAGGCCTTAGGCTAGGGCTCCCCTAGGCTAAGGCTAGGGCTCCCCTAGCCTTCAGGCTAGGGCGCCCCTAGGCTTTAGGCTAGGGCTCCCCTAGGCTAAGGCTAGGGCTTCCCTAGCCTTCAGGCTAGGGCGCCCCTAGGCTTTAGGCTAGGGCTCCCCTAGGCTAAGGCTAGGGCTCCCCTAGCCTTCAGGCTAGGGCGCCCCTAGGCTTTAGGCTAGGGCTCCCCTAGGCTAAGGCTAGGGCTCCCCTAGCCTTCAGGCTAGGGCGCCCCTAGGCTTTAGGCTAGGGCTCCCCTAGGCTAAGGCTAGGGCTCCCCTAGCCTTCAGGCTAGGGCGCCCCTAGGCTTTAGGCTAGGGCTCCCCTAGGCTAAGGCTAGGGCTCCCCTAGCCTTCAGGCTAGGGCGCCCCTAGGCTTTAGGCTAGGGCTCCCCTAGGCTAAGGCTAGGGCTCCCCTAGCCTTCAGGCTAGGGCGCCCCTAGGCTTTAGGCTAGGGCTCCCCTAGGCTAAGGCTAGGGCTCCCCTAGCCTTCAGGCTAGGGCGCCCCTAGGCTTTAGGCTAGGGCTCCCCTAGGCTAAGGCTAGGGCTCCCCTAGCCTTCAGGCTAGGGCGCCCCTAGGCTTTAGGCTAGGGCTCCCCTAGGCTAAGGCTAGGCTCCCCTAGCCTTCAGGTTAGGGCGCCCCTAGGCTTTAGGCTAGGGCTCCCCTAGGCTAACGCTAGGGCTCCCCTAGCCTTCAGGCTAGGGCGCCCCTAGGCTTTAGGCTAGGGCTCCCTAGGCTAAGGCTAGGGCTCCCCTAGCCTTCAGGCTAGGGCGCCCCTAGGCTTTGGGCTCCCCTAGGCTAAGGCTAGGGCTCCCCTAGCCTTCAGGCTAGGGCACCCCTAGGCTTTGGGCTCCCCTAGGCTAAGGCTAGGGCTCCCCTAGCCTTCAGGCTAGGGCACCCCTAGGCTTTAGGCTAGGGCTCCCCTAGGCTAAGGCTAGGGCTCCCCTAGCCTTCAGGCTAGGGCACCCCTAGGCTTTGGGCTCCCCTAGGCTAAGGCTAGGGCTCCCCTAGCCTTCAGGCTAGGGCTCCCCTAGCCTTCAGGCTAGGGCACCCCTAGGCTTTGGGCTCCCCTAGGCTAAGGCTAGGGCTCCCCTAGCCTTCAGGCTAGGGCACCCCTAGGCTTTGGGCTCCCCTAGGCTAAGGCTAGGGCTCCCCTAGCCTTCAGGCTAGGGCACCCCTAGGCTTTGGGCTCCCCTAGGCTTAGGCTAGGGCTCCCCTAGCCTTAGGCTAGGGCTCCCCTAGGCTAAGGCTAGGTCTCCCCTAGCCTTCAGGCTAGGGCACCCCTAGGCTTTAGGTTAGGGCTCCCTAGGCTAAGGCTAGGGCTCCCCTAGCCTCAGGCTAGGGCACCCCTAGGCTTTAGGCTAGGGCTCCCCTAGGCTAAGGCTAGGGCTCCCCTAGCCCTCAGGCTAGGGCACCCCTAGGCTTTAGGCTAGGGCTCCCCTAGGCTAAGGCTAGGGCTCCCCTAGCCCTCAGGCTAGGGCACCCCTAGGCTTTAGGCTAGGGCTCCCCTAGGCTAAGGCTAGGGCTCCCCTAGCCCTCAGGCTAGGGCACCCCTAGGCTTTAGGCTAGGGCTCCCCTAGGCTAAGGCTAGGGCTCCCCTAGCCCTCAGGCTAGGGCACCCCTAGGCTTTAGGCTAGGGCTCCCCTAGGCTAAGGCTAGGGCTCCCCTAGCCCTCAGGCTAGGGCACCCCTAGGCTTTAGGCTAGGGCTCCCCTAGGCTAAGGCTAGGGCTCCCCTAGCCCTCAGGCTAGGGCACCCCTAGGCTTTAGGCTAGGGCTCCCCTAGGCTAAGGCTAGGGCTCCCCTAGCCCTCAGGCTAGGGCACCCCTAGGCTTTAGGCTTGGGCTCCCCTAGGCTAAGGCTAGGGCTCCCCTAGCCCTCAGGCTAGGGCACCCCTAGGCTTTAGGCTAGGGCTCCCCTAGGCTAAGGCTAGGGCTTCCCCTAGCCCTCAGGCTAGGGCACCCCTAGGCTTTAGGCTAGGGCTCCCCTAGGCTAAGGCTAGGGCTCCCCTAGCCCTCAGGCTAGGGCACCCCTAGGCTTTAGGCTAGGGCTCCCCTAGGCTAAGGCTAGGGCTCCCCTAGCCCTCAGGCTAGGGCACCCCTAGGCTTTAGGCTAGGGCTCCCCTAGGCTAAGGCTAGGGCTCCCCTAGCCCTCAGGCTAGGGCACCCCTAGGCTTTAGGCTAGGGCTCCCCTAGGCTAAGGCTAGGGCTCCCCTAGCCCTCAGGCTAGGGCACCCCTAGGCTTTAGGCTAGGGCTCCCCTAGGCTAAGGCTAGGGCTCCCCTAGCCCTCAGGCTAGGGCACCCCTAGGCTTTAGGCTAGGGCTCCCCTAGGCTAAGGCTAGGGCTCCCCTAGCCCTCAGGCTAGGGCACCCCTAGGCTTTAGGCTAGGGCTCCCCTAGGCTAAGGCTAGGGCTCCCCTAGCCCTCAGGCTAGGGCACCCCTAGGCTTTAGGCTAGGGCTCCCCTAGGCTAAGGCTAGGGCTCCCCTAGCCCTCAGGCTAGGGCACCCCTAGGCTTTAGGCTAGGGCTCCCCTAGGCTAAGGCTAGGGCTCCCCTAGCCCTCAGGCTAGGGCACCCCTAGGCTTTAGGCTAGGGCTCCCCTAGGCTAAGGCTAGGGCTCCCCTAGCCCTCAGGCTAGGGCACCCCTAGGCTTTAGGCTAGGGCTCCCCTAGGCTAAGGCTAGGGCTCCCCTAGCCCTCAGGCTAGGGCACCCCTAGGCTTTAGGCTAGGGCTCCCCTAGGCTAAGGCTAGGGCTCCCCTAGCCCTCAGGCTAGGGCACCCCTAGGCTTTAGGCTAGGGCTCCCCTAGGCTAAGGCTAGGGCTCCCCTAGCCCTCAGGCTAGGGCACCCCTAGGCTTTAGGCTAGGGCTCCCCTAGGCTAAGGCTAGGGCTCCCCTAGCCCTCAGGCTAGGGCACCCCTAGGCTTTAGGCTAGGGCTCCCCTAGGCTAAGGCTAGGGCTCCCCTAGCCCTCAGGCTAGGGCACCCCTAGGCTTTAGGCTAGGGCTCCCCTAGGCTAAGGCTAGGGCTCCCCTAGCCCTCAGGCTAGGGAACCCCTAGGCTTTAGGCTACGGCTCCCCTAGGCTAAGGCTAGGGCTCCCCTAGCCCTCAGGCTAGGGCACCCCTAGGCTTT
>NW_027457725.1:0-58654 GCF_050624435.1 Tenrec ecaudatus
CTAGGGCACCCCTAGGCCCTAGGCTCCCCTAGGCTAAGGCCAGGGCTCCCCTAGCCTGCAGGCTAGGGCACCCCTAGGCCCTAGGCTCCCCTAGGCTAAGGCCAGGGCTCCCCTAGCCTGCAGGCTAGGGCACCCCTAGGCCCTAGGCTCCCCTAGGCTAAGGCCAGGGCTCCCCTAGCCTGCAGGCTAGGGCACCCCTAGGCCCTAGGCTTAGGCTCCCCTAGGCTAAGGCCAGGGCTCCCCTAGCCTGCAGGCTAGGGCACCCCTAGGCCTAGGCTTAGGCTCCCCTAGGCTAAGGCCAGGGCTCCCCTAGCCTGCAGGCTAGGGCACCCCTAGGCCCTAGGCTCCCCTAGGCTAAGGCCAGGGCTCCCCTAGCCTGCAGGCTAGGGCACCCCTAGGCCCTAGGCTCCCCTAGGCTAAGGCCAGGGCTCCCCTAGCCTGCAGGCTAGGGCACCCCTAGGCCCTAGGCTCCCCTAGGCTAAGGCCAGGGCTCCCCTAGCCTGCAGGCTAGGGCACCCCTAGGCCCTAGGCTTAGGCTCCCTAGGCTAAGGCCAGGGCTCCCCTAGCCTGCAGGCTAGGGCACCCCTAGGCCCTAGGCTCCCCTAGGCTAAGGCCAGGGCTCCCCTAGCCTGCAGGCTAGGGCACCCCTAGGCCCTAGGCTCCCCTAGGCTAAGGCCAGGGCTCCCCTAGCCTGCAGGCTAGGGCACCCCTAGGCCCTAGGCTCCCCTAGGCTAAGGCCAGGGCTCCCCTAGCCTGCAGGCTAGGGCACCCCTAGGCCCTAGGCTTAGGCTCCCCTAGGCTAAGGCCAGGGCTCCCCTAGCCTGCAGGCTAGGGCACCCCTAGGCCCTAGGCTCCCCTAGGCTAAGGCCAGGGCTCCCCTAGCCTGCAGGCTAGGGCACCCCTAGGCCCTAGGCTTAGGCTCCCCTAGGCTAAGGCCAGGGCTCCCCTAGCCTGCAGGCTAGGGCACCCCTAGGCCCTAGGCTCCCCTAGGCTAAGGCCAGGGCTCCCCTAGCCTGCAGGCTAGGGCACCCCTAGGCCCTAGGCTCCCCTAGGCTAAGGCCAGGGCTCCCCTAGCCTGCAGGCTAGGGCACCCCTAGGCCCTAGGCTCCCCTAGGCTAAGGCCAGGGCTCCCCTAGCCTGCAGGCTAGGGCACCCCTAGGCCCTAGGCTTAGGCTCCCCTAGGCTAAGGCCAGGGCTCCCCTAGCCTGCAGGCTAGGGCACCCCTAGGCCCTAGGCTCCCCTAGGCTAAGGCCAGGGCTCCCCTAGCCTGCAGGCTAGGGCACCCCTAGGCCCTAGGCTCCCCTAGGCTAAGGCCAGGGCTCCCCTAGCCTGCAGGCTAGGGCACCCCTAGGCCCTAGGCTCCCCTAGGCTAAGGCCAGGGCTCCCCTAGCCTGCAGGCTAGGGCACCCCCTAGGCCCTAGGCTCCCCTAGGCTAAGGCCAGGGCTCCCCTAGCCTGCAGGCTAGGGCACCCCTAGGCCCTAGGCTCCCCTAGGCTAAGGCCAGGGCTCCCCTAGCCTGCAGGCTAGGGCACCCCTAGGCCCTAGGCTCCCCTAGGCTAAGGCCAGGGCTCCCCTAGCCTGCAGGCTAGGGCACCCCTAGGCCCTAGGCTCCCCTAGGCTAAGGCCAGGGCTCCCCTAGCCTGCAGGCTAGGGCACCCCTAGGCCCTAGGCTTAGGCTCCCCTAGGCTAAGGCCAGGGCTCCCCTAGCCTGCAGGCTAGGGCACCCCTAGGCCCTAGGCTTAGGCTCCCCTAGGCTAAGGCCAGGGCTCCCCTAGCCTGCAGGCTAGGGCACCCCTAGGCCCTAGGCTTAGGCTCCCCTAGGCTAAGGCCAGGGCTCCCCTAGCCTGCAGGCTAGGGCACCCCTAGGCCCTAGGCTTAGGCTCCCCTAGGCTAAGGCCAGGGCTCCCCTAGCCTGCAGGCTAGGGCACCCCTAGGCCCTAGGCTTAGGCTCCCCTAGGCTAAGGCCAGGGCTCCCCTAGCCTGCAGGCTAGGGCACCCCTAGGCCCTAGGCTCCCCTAGGCTAAGGCCAGGGCTCCCCTAGCCTGCAGGCTAGGGCACCCCTAGGCCCTAGGCTCCCCTAGGCTAAGGCCAGGGCTCCCCTAGCCTGCAGGCTAGGGCACCCCTAGGCCCTAGGCTTAGGCTCCCCTAGGCTAAGGCCAGGGCTCCCCTAGCCTGCAGGCTAGGGCACCCCTAGGCCCTAGGCTCCCTAGGCTAAGGCAGGGCTCCCCTAGCCTGCAGGCTAGGGCACCCCTAGGCCCTAGGCTCCCCTAGGCTAAGGCCAGGGCTCCCCTAGCCTGCAGGCTAGGGCACCCCTAGGCCCTAGGCTCCCCTAGGCTAAGGCCAGGGCTCCCCTAGCCTGCAGGCTAGGGCACCCCTAGGCCCTAGGCTCCCCTAGGCTAAGGCCAGGGCTCCCCTAGCCTGCAGGCTAGGGCACCCCTAGGCCCTAGGCTCCCCTAGGCTAAGGCCAGGGCTCCCCTAGCCTGCAGGCTAGGGCACCCCTAGGCCCTAGGCTCCCCTAGGCTAAGGCCAGGGCTCCCCTAGCCTGCAGGCTAGGGCACCCCTAGGCCCTAGGCTTAGGCTCCCCTAGGCTAAGGCCAGGGCTCCCCTAGCCTGCAGGCTAGGGCACCCCTAGGCCCTAGGCTCCCCTAGGCTAAGGCCAGGGCTCCCCTAGCCTGCAGGCTAGGGCACCCCTAGGCCCTAGGCTTAGGCTCCCCTAGGCTAAGGCCAGGGCTCCCCTAGCCTGCAGGCTAGGGCACCCCTAGGCCCTAGGCTCCCCTAGGCTAAGGCCAGGGCTCCCCTAGCCTGCAGGCTAGGGCACCCCTAGGCCCTAGGCTCCCCTAGGCTAAGGCCAGGGCTCCCCTAGCCTGCAGGCTAGGGCACCCCTAGGCCCTAGGCTTAGGCTCCCCTAGGCTAAGGCCAGGGCTCCCCTAGCCTGCAGGCTAGGGCACCCCTAGGCCCTAGGCTCCCCTAGGCTAAGGCCAGGGCTCCCCTAGCCTGCAGGCTAGGGCACCCCTAGGCCCTAGGCTTAGGCTCCCCTAGGCTAAGGCCAGGGCTCCCCTAGCCTGCAGGCTAGGGCACCCCTAGGCCCTAGGCTCCCCTAGGCTAAGGCCAGGGCTCCCCTAGCCTGCAGGCTAGGGCACCCCTAGGCCCTAGGCTCCCCTAGGCTAAGGCCAGGGCTCCCCTAGCCTGCAGGCTAGGGCCACCCCTAGGCCCTAGGCTTAGGCTCCCCTAGGCTAAGGCCAGGGCTCCCCTAGCCTGCAGGCTAGGGCACCCCTAGGCCCTAGGCTCCCCTAGGCTAAGGCCAGGGCTCCCCTAGCCTGCAGGCTAGGGCACCCCTAGGCCCTAGGCTCCCCTAGGCTAAGGCCAGGGCTCCCCTAGCCTGCAGGCTAGGGCACCCCTAGGCCCTAGGCTCCCCTAGGCTAAGGCCAGGGCTCCCCTAGCCTGCAGGCTAGGGCACCCCTAGGCCCTAGGCTTAGGCTCCCCTAGGCTAAGGCCAGGGCTCCCCTAGCCTGCAGGCTAGGGCACCCCTAGGCCCTAGGCTCCCCTAGGCTAAGGCCAGGGCTCCCCTAGCCTGCAGGCTAGGGCACCCCTAGGCCCTAGGCTCCCCTAGGCTAAGGCCAGGGCTCCCCTAGCCTGCAGGCTAGGGCACCCCTAGGCCCTAGGCTCCCCTAGGCTAAGGCCAGGGCTCCCCTAGCCTGCAGGCTAGGGCACCCCTAGGCCCTAGGCTTAGGCTCCCCTAGGCTAAGGCCAGGGCTCCCCTAGCCTGCAGGCTAGGGCACCCCTAGGCCCTAGGCTTAGGCTCCCCTAGGCTAAGGCCAGGGCTCCCCTAGCCTGCAGGCTAGGGCACCCCTAGGCCCTAGGCTCCCCTAGGCTAAGGCCAGGGCTCCCCTAGCCTGCAGGCTAGGGCACCCCTAGGCCCTAGGCTCCCCTAGGCTAAGGCCAGGGCTCCCCTAGCCTGCAGGCTAGGGCACCCCTAGGCCCTAGGCTCCCCTAGGCTAAGGCCAGGGCTCCCCTAGCCTGCAGGCTAGGGCACCCCTAGGCCCTAGGCTTAGGCTCCCCTAGGCTAAGGCCAGGGCTCCCCTAGCCTGCAGGCTAGGGCACCCCTAGGCCCTAGGCTCCCCTAGGCTAAGGCCAGGGCTCCCCTAGCCTGCAGGCTAGGGCACCCCTAGGCCCTAGGCTCCCCTAGGCTAAGGCCAGGGCTCCCCTAGCCTGCAGGCTAGGGCACCCCTAGGCCCTAGGCTCCCCTAGGCTAAGGCCAGGGCTCCCCTAGCCTGCAGGCTAGGGCACCCCCTAGGCCCTAGGCTTAGGCTCCCCTAGGCTAAGGCCAGGGCTCCCCTAGCCTGCAGGCTAGGGCACCCCTAGGCCCTAGGCTCCCCTAGGCTAAGGCCAGGGCTCCCCTAGCCTGCAGGCTAGGGCACCCCTAGGCCCTAGGCTCCCCTAGGCTAAGGCCAGGGCTCCCCTAGCCTGCAGGCTAGGGCACCCCTAGGCCCTAGGCTTAGGCTCCCCTAGGCTAAGGCCAGGGCTCCCCTAGCCTGCAGGCTAGGGCACCCCTAGGCCCTAGGCTTAGGCTCCCCTAGGCTAAGGCCAGGGCTCCCCTAGCCTGCAGGCTAGGGCACCCCTAGGCCCTAGGCTTAGGCTCCCCTAGGCTAAGGCCAGGGCTCCCTAGCCTGCAGGCTAGGGCACCCCTAGGCCCTAGGCTTAGGCTCCCCTAGGCTAAGGCCAGGGCTCCCCTAGCCTGCAGGCTAGGGCACCCCTAGGCCCTAGGCTTAGGCTCCCCTAGGCTAAGGCCAGGGCTCCCCTAGCCTGCAGGCTAGGGCACCCCTAGGCCCTAGGCTTAGGCTCCCCTAGGCTAAGGCCAGGGCTCCCCTAGCCTGCAGGCTAGGGCACCCCTAGGCCCTAGGCTTAGGCTCCCCTAGGCTAAGGCCAGGGCTCCCCTAGCCTGCAGGCTAGGGCACCCCTAGGCCCTAGGCTTAGGCTCCCCTAGGCTAAGGCCAGGGCTCCCCTAGCCTGCAGGCTAGGGCACCCCTAGGCCCTAGGCTTAGGCTCCCCTAGGCTAAGGCCAGGGCTCCCCTAGCCTGCAGGCTAGGGCACCCCTAGGCCCTAGGCTTAGGCTCCCCTAGGCTAAGGCCAGGGCTCCCTAGCCTGCAGGCTAGGGCACCCCTAGGCCCTAGGCTTAGGCTCCCCTAGGCTAAGGCCAGGGCTCCCCTAGCCTGCAGGCTAGGGCACCCCTAGGCCCTAGGCTTAGGCTCCCCTAGGCTAAGGCCAGGGCTCCCCTAGCCTGCAGGCTAGGGCACCCCTAGGCCCTAGGCTTAGGCTCCCCTAGGCTAAGGCCAGGGCTCCCCTAGCCTGCAGGCTAGGGCACCCCTAGGCCCTAGGCTTAGGCTCCCCTAGGCTAAGGCCAGGGCTCCCCTAGCCTGCAGGCTAGGGCACCCCTAGGCCCTAGGCTTAGGCTCCCCTAGGCTAAGGCCAGGGCTCCCCTAGCCTGCAGGCTAGGGCACCCCTAGGCCCTAGGCTTAGGCTCCCCTAGGCTAAGGCCAGGGCTCCCCTAGCCTGCAGGCTAGGGCACCCCTAGGCCCTAGGCTTAGGCTCCCCTAGGCTAAGGCCAGGGCTCCCCTAGCCTGCAGGCTAGGGCACCCCTAGGCCCTAGGCTTAGGCTCCCCTAGGCTAAGGCCAGGGCTCCCCTAGCCTGCAGGCTAGGGCACCCCTAGGCCCTAGGCTTAGGCTCCCCTAGGCTAAGGCCAGGGCTCCCCTAGCCTGCAGGCTAGGGCACCCCTAGGCCCTAGGCTTAGGCTCCCCTAGGCTAAGGCCAGGGCTCCCCTAGCCTGCAGGCTAGGGCACCCCTAGGCCCTAGGCTTAGGCTCCCCTAGGCTAAGGCCAGGGCTCCCCTAGCCTGCAGGCTAGGGCACCCCTAGGCCCTAGGCTTAGGCTCCCCTAGGCTAAGGCCAGGGCTCCCCTAGCCTGCAGGCTAGGGCACCCCTAGGCCCTAGGCTTAGGCTCCCCTAGGCTAAGGCCAGGGCTCCCCTAGCCTGCAGGCTAGGGCACCCCTAGGCCCTAGGCTTAGGCTCCCCTAGGCTAAGGCCAGGGCTCCCCTAGCCTGCAGGCTAGGGCACCCCTAGGCCCTAGGCTTAGGCTCCCCTAGGCTAAGGCCAGGGCTCCCCTAGCCTGCAGGCTAGGGCACCCCTAGGCCCTAGGCTTAGGCTCCCCTAGGCTAAGGCCAGGGCTCCCCTAGCCTGCAGGCTAGGGCACCCCTAGGCCCTAGGCTTAGGCTCCCCTAGGCTAAGGCCAGGGCTCCCCTAGCCTGCAGGCTAGGGCACCCCTAGGCCCTAGGCTTAGGCTCCCCTAGGCTAAGGCCAGGGCTCCCCTAGCCTGCAGGCTAGGGCACCCCTAGGCCCTAGGCTTAGGCTCCCCTAGGCTAAGGCCAGGGCTCCCCTAGCCTGCAGGCTAGGGCACCCCTAGGCCCTAGGCTTAGGCTCCCCTAGGCTAAGGCCAGGGCTCCCCTAGCCTGCAGGCTAGGGCACCCCTAGGCCCTAGGCTTAGGCTCCCCTAGGCTAAGGCCAGGGCTCCCCTAGCCTGCAGGCTAGGGCACCCCTAGGCCCTAGGCTTAGGCTCCCCTAGGCTAAGGCCAGGGCTCCCCTAGCCTGCAGGCTAGGGCACCCCTAGGCCCTAGGCTTAGGCTCCCCTAGGCTAAGGCCAGGGCTCCCCTAGCCTGCAGGCTAGGGCACCCCTAGGCCCTAGGCTTAGGCTCCCTAGGCTAAGGCCAGGGCTCCCCTAGCCTGCAGGCTAGGGCACCCCTAGGCCCTAGGCTTAGGCTCCCCTAGGCTAAGGCCAGGGCTCCCCTAGCCTGCAGGCTAGGGCACCCCTAGGCCCTAGGCTTAGGCTCCCCTAGGCTAAGGCCAGGGCTCCCCTAGCCTGCAGGCTAGGGCACCCCTAGGCCCTAGGCTTAGGCTCCCCTAGGCTAAGGCCAGGGCTCCCCTAGCCTGCAGGCTAGGGCACCCCTAGGCCCTAGGCTTAGGCTCCCCTAGGCTAAGGCCAGGGCTCCCCTAGCCTGCAGGCTAGGGCACCCCTAGGCCCTAGGCTTAGGCTCCCCTAGGCTAAGGCCAGGGCTCCCCTAGCCTGCAGGCTAGGGCACCCCTAGGCCCTAGGCTTAGGCTCCCCTAGGCTAAGGCCAGGGCTCCCCTAGCCTGCAGGCTAGGGCACCCCTAGGCCCTAGGCTTAGGCTCCCCTAGGCTAAGGCCAGGGCTCCCCTAGCCTGCAGGCTAGGGCACCCCTAGGCCCTAGGCTTAGGCTCCCCTAGGCTAAGGCCAGGGCTCCCCTAGCCTGCAGGCTAGGGCACCCCTAGGCCCTAGGCTTAGGCTCCCCTAGGCTAAGGCCAGGGCTCCCTAGCCTGCAGGCTAGGGCACCCCTAGGCCCTAGGCTTAGGCTCCCCTAGGCTAAGGCCAGGGCTCCCCTAGCCTGCAGGCTAGGGCACCCCTAGGCCCTAGGCTTAGGCTCCCCTAGGCTAAGGCCAGGGCTCCCCTAGCCTGCAGGCTAGGGCACCCCTAGGCCCTAGGCTTAGGCTCCCCTAGGCTAAGGCCAGGGCTCCCCTAGCCTGCAGGCTAGGGCACCCCTAGGCCCTAGGCTTAGGCTCCCTAGGCTAAGGCCAGGGCTCCCCTAGCCTGCAGGCTAGGGCACCCCTAGGCCCTAGGCTTAGGCTCCCCTAGGCTAAGGCCAGGGCTCCCCTAGCCTGCAGGCTAGGGCACCCCTAGGCCCTAGGCTTAGGCTCCCCTAGGCTAAGGCCAGGGCTCCCCTAGCCTGCAGGCTAGGGCACCCCTAGGCCCTAGGCTTAGGCTCCCCTAGGCTAAGGCCAGGGCTCCCCTAGCCTGCAGGCTAGGGCACCCCTAGGCCCTAGGCTTAGGCTCCCCTAGGCTAAGGCCAGGGCTCCCCTAGCCTGCAGGCTAGGGCACCCCTAGGCCCTAGGCTTAGGCTCCCCTAGGCTAAGGCCAGGGCTCCCCTAGCCTGCAGGCTAGGGCACCCCTAGGCCCTAGGCTTAGGCTCCCCTAGGCTAAGGCCAGGGCTCCCCTAGCCTGCAGGCTAGGGCACCCCTAGGCCCTAGGCTTAGGCTCCCCTAGGCTAAGGCCAGGGCTCCCCTAGCCTGCAGGCTAGGGCACCCCTAGGCCCTAGGCTTAGGCTCCCCTAGGCTAAGGCCAGGGCTCCCCTAGCCTGCAGGCTAGGGCACCCCTAGGCCCTAGGCTTAGGCTCCCCTAGGCTAAGGCCAGGGCTCCCCTAGCCTGCAGGCTAGGGCACCCCTAGGCCCTAGGCTTAGGCTCCCCTAGGCTAAGGCCAGGGCTCCCCTAGCCTGCAGGCTAGGGCACCCCTAGGCCCTAGGCTTAGGCTCCCCTAGGCTAAGGCCAGGGCTCCCCTAGCCTGCAGGCTAGGGCACCCCTAGGCCCTAGGCTTAGGCTCCCCTAGGCTAAGGCCAGGGCTCCCCTAGCCTGCAGGCTAGGGCACCCCTAGGCCCTAGGCTTAGGCTCCCCTAGGCTAAGGCCAGGGCTCCCCTAGCCTGCAGGCTAGGGCACCCCTAGGCCCTAGGCTTAGGCTCCCCTAGGCTAAGGCCAGGGCTCCCCTAGCCTGCAGGCTAGGGCACCCCTAGGCCCTAGGCTTAGGCTCCCCTAGGCTAAGGCCAGGGCTCCCCTAGCCTGCAGGCTAGGGCACCCCTAGGCCCTAGGCTTAGGCTCCCCTAGGCTAAGGCCAGGGCTCCCCTAGCCTGCAGGCTAGGGCACCCCTAGGCCCTAGGCTTAGGCTCCCTAGGCTAAGGCCAGGGCTCCCCTAGCCTGCAGGCTAGGGCACCCCTAGGCCCTAGGCTTAGGCTCCCCTAGGCTAAGGCCAGGGCTCCCCTAGCCTGCAGGCTAGGGCACCCCTAGGCCCTAGGCTTAGGCTCCCCTAGGCTAAGGCCAGGGCTCCCCTAGCCTGCAGGCTAGGGCACCCCTAGGCCCTAGGCTTAGGCTCCCCTAGGCTAAGGCCAGGGCTCCCCTAGCCTGCAGGCTAGGGCACCCCTAGGCCCTAGGCTTAGGCTCCCCTAGGCTAAGGCCAGGGCTCCCCTAGCCTGCAGGCTAGGGCACCCCTAGGCCCTAGGCTTAGGCTCCCCTAGGCTAAGGCCAGGGCTCCCCTAGCCTGCAGGCTAGGGCACCCCTAGGCCCTAGGCTTAGGCTCCCCTAGGCTAAGGCCAGGGCTCCCCTAGCCTGCAGGCTAGGGCACCCCTAGGCCCTAGGCTTAGGCTCCCCTAGGCTAAGGCCAGGGCTCCCCTAGCCTGCAGGCTAGGGCACCCCTAGGCCCTAGGCTTAGGCTCCCCTAGGCTAAGGCCAGGGCTCCCCTAGCCTGCAGGCTAGGGCACCCCTAGGCCCTAGGCTTAGGCTCCCCTAGGCTAAGGCCAGGGCTCCCCTAGCCTGCAGGCTAGGGCACCCCTAGGCCCTAGGCTTAGGCTCCCCTAGGCTAAGGCCAGGGCTCCCCTAGCCTGCAGGCTAGGGCACCCCTAGGCCCTAGGCTTAGGCTCCCCTAGGCTAAGGCCAGGGCTCCCCTAGCCTGCAGGCTAGGGCACCCCTAGGCCCTAGGCTTAGGCTCCCCTAGGCTAAGGCCAGGGCTCCCCTAGCCTGCAGGCTAGGGCACCCCTAGGCCCTAGGCTCCCCTAGGCTAAGGCCAGGGCTCCCCTAGCCTGCAGGCTAGGGCACCCCTAGGCCCTAGGCTTAGGCTCCCCTAGGCTAAGGCCAGGGCTCCCCTAGCCTGCAGGCTAGGGCACCCCTAGGCCCTAGGCTCCCCTAGGCTAAGGCCAGGGCTCCCCTAGCCTGCAGGCTAGGGCACCCCTAGGCCCTAGGCTTAGGCTCCCCTAGGCTAAGGCCAGGGCTCCCCTAGCCTGCAGGCTAGGGCACCCCTAGGCCCTAGGCTTAGGCTCCCCTAGGCTAAGGCCAGGGCTCCCCTAGCCTGCAGGCTAGGGCACCCCTAGGCCCTAGGCTTAGGCTCCCCTAGGCTAAGGCCAGGGCTCCCCTAGCCTGCAGGCTAGGGCACCCCTAGGCCCTAGGCTTAGGCTCCCCTAGGCTAAGGCCAGGGCTCCCCTAGCCTGCAGGCTAGGGCACCCCTAGGCCCTAGGCTTAGGCTCCCCTAGGCTAAGGCCAGGGCTCCCCTAGCCTGCAGGCTAGGGCACCCCTAGGCCCTAGGCTTAGGCTCCCCTAGGCTAAGGCCAGGGCTCCCCTAGCCTGCAGGCTAGGGCACCCCTAGGCCCTAGGCTTAGGCTCCCCTAGGCTAAGGCCAGGGCTCCCCTAGCCTGCAGGCTAGGGCACCCCTAGGCCCTAGGTAGGCCCTAGGCTCCCCTAGGCTAAGGCCAGGGCTCCCCTAGCCTGCAGGCTAGGGCACCCCTAGGCCCTAGGCTCCCCTAGGCTAAGGCCAGGGCTCCCCTAGCCTGCAGGCTAGGGCACCCCTAGGCCCTAGGCTCCCCTAGGCTAAGGCCAGGGCTCCCCTAGCCTGCAGGCTAGGGCACCCCTAGGCCCTAGGCTCCCCTAGGCTAAGGCCAGGGCTCCCCTAGCCTGCAGGCTAGGGCACCCCTAGGCCCTAGGCTCCCCTAGGCTAAGGCCAGGGCTCCCCTAGCCTGCAGGCTAGGGCACCCCTAGGCCCTAGGCTCCCCTAGGCTAAGGCCAGGGCTCCCCTAGCCTGCAGGCTAGGGCACCCCTAGGCCCTAGGCTCCCCTAGGCTAAGGCCAGGGCTCCCCTAGCCTGCAGGCTAGGGCACCCCTAGGCCCTAGGCTCCCCTAGGCTAAGGCCAGGGCTCCCCTAGCCTGCAGGCTAGGGCACCCCTAGGCCCTAGGCTCCCCTAGGCTAAGGCCAGGGCTCCCCTAGCCTGCAGGCTAGGGCACCCCTAGGCCCTAGGCTCCCCTAGGCTAAGGCCAGGGCTCCCCTAGCCTGCAGGCTAGGGCACCCCTAGGCCCTAGGCTCCCCTAGGCTAAGGCCAGGGCTCCCCTAGCCTGCAGGCTAGGGCACCCCTAGGCCCTAGGCTCCCCTAGGCTAAGGCCAGGGCTCCCCTAGCCTGCAGGCTAGGGCACCCCTAGGCCCTAGGCTCCCCTAGGCTAAGGCCAGGGCTCCCCTAGCCTGCAGGCTAGGGCACCCCTAGGCCCTAGGCTCCCCTAGGCTAAGGCCAGGGCTCCCCTAGCCTGCAGGCTAGGGCACCCCTAGGCCCTAGGCTCCCCTAGGCTAAGGCCAGGGCTCCCCTAGCCTGCAGGCTAGGGCACCCCTAGGCCCTAGGCTCCCCTAGGCTAAGGCCAGGGCTCCCCTAGCCTGCAGGCTAGGGCACCCCTAGGCCCTAGGCTCCCCTAGGCTAAGGCCAGGGCTCCCCTAGCCTGCAGGCTAGGGCACCCCTAGGCCCTAGGCTCCCCTAGGCTAAGGCCAGGGCTCCCCTAGCCTGCAGGCTAGGGCACCCCTAGGCCCTAGGCTCCCCTAGGCTAAGGCCAGGGCTCCCCTAGCCTGCAGGCTAGGGCACCCCTAGGCCCTAGGCTCCCCTAGGCTAAGGCCAGGGCTCCCCTAGCCTGCAGGCTAGGGCACCCCTAGGCCCTAGGCTCCCCTAGGCTAAGGCCAGGGCTCCCCTAGCCTGCAGGCTAGGGCACCCCTAGGCCCTAGGCTCCCCTAGGCTAAGGCCAGGGCTCCCCTAGCCTGCAGGCTAGGGCACCCCTAGGCCCTAGGCTCCCCTAGGCTAAGGCCAGGGCTCCCCTAGCCTGCAGGCTAGGGCACCCCTAGGCCCTAGGCTCCCCTAGGCTAAGGCCAGGGCTCCCCTAGCCTGCAGGCTAGGGCACCCCTAGGCCCTAGGCTCCCCTAGGCTAAGGCCAGGGCTCCCCTAGCCTGCAGGCTAGGGCACCCCTAGGCCCTAGGCTCCCCTAGGCTAAGGCCAGGGCTCCCCTAGCCTGCAGGCTAGGGCACCCCTAGGCCCTAGGCTCCCCTAGGCTAAGGCCAGGGCTCCCCTAGCCTGCAGGCTAGGGCACCCCTAGGCCCTAGGCTCCCCTAGGCTAAGGCCAGGGCTCCCCTAGCCTGCAGGCTAGGGCACCCCTAGGCCCTAGGCTCCCCTAGGCTAAGGCCAGGGCTCCCCTAGCCTGCAGGCTAGGGCACCCCTAGGCCCTAGGCTCCCCTAGGCTAAGGCCAGGGCTCCCCTAGCCTGCAGGCTAGGGCACCCCTAGGCCCTAGGCTCCCCTAGGCTAAGGCCAGGGCTCCCCTAGCCTGCAGGCTAGGGCACCCCTAGGCCCTAGGCTCCCCTAGGCTAAGGCCAGGGCTCCCCTAGCCTGCAGGCTAGGGCACCCCTAGGCCCTAGGCTCCCCTAGGCTAAGGCCAGGGCTCCCCTAGCCTGCAGGCTAGGGCACCCCTAGGCCCTAGGCTCCCCTAGGCTAAGGCCAGGGCTCCCCTAGCCTGCAGGCTAGGGCACCCCTAGGCCCTAGGCTCCCCTAGGCTAAGGCCAGGGCTCCCCTAGCCTGCAGGCTAGGGCACCCCTAGGCCCTAGGCTCCCCTAGGCTAAGGCCAGGGCTCCCCTAGCCTGCAGGCTAGGGCACCCCTAGGCCCTAGGCTCCCCTAGGCTAAGGCCAGGGCTCCCCTAGCCTGCAGGCTAGGGCACCCCTAGGCCCTAGGCTCCCCTAGGCTAAGGCCAGGGCTCCCCTAGCCTGCAGGCTAGGGCACCCCTAGGCCCTAGGCTCCCCTAGGCTAAGGCCAGGGCTCCCCTAGCCTGCAGGCTAGGGCACCCCTAGGCCCTAGGCTCCCCTAGGCTAAGGCCAGGGCTCCCCTAGCCTGCAGGCTAGGGCACCCCTAGGCCCTAGGCTCCCCTAGGCTAAGGCCAGGGCTCCCCTAGCCTGCAGGCTAGGGCACCCCTAGGCCCTAGGCTCCCCTAGGCTAAGGCCAGGGCTCCCCTAGCCTGCAGGCTAGGGCACCCCTAGGCCCTAGGCTCCCCTAGGCTAAGGCCAGGGCTCCCCTAGCCTGCAGGCTAGGGCACCCCTAGGCCCTAGGCTCCCCTAGGCTAAGGCCAGGGCTCCCCTAGCCTGCAGGCTAGGGCACCCCTAGGCCCTAGGCTCCCCTAGGCTAAGGCCAGGGCTCCCCTAGCCTGCAGGCTAGGGCACCCCTAGGCCCTAGGCTCCCCTAGGCTAAGGCCAGGGCTCCCCTAGCCTGCAGGCTAGGGCACCCCTAGGCCCTAGGCTCCCCTAGGCTAAGGCCAGGGCTCCCCTAGCCTGCAGGCTAGGGCACCCCTAGGCCCTAGGCTCCCCTAGGCTAAGGCCAGGGCTCCCCTAGCCTGCAGGCTAGGGCACCCCTAGGCCCTAGGCTCCCCTAGGCTAAGGCCAGGGCTCCCCTAGCCTGCAGGCTAGGGCACCCCTAGGCCCTAGGCTCCCCTAGGCTAAGGCCAGGGCTCCCCTAGCCTGCAGGCTAGGGCACCCCTAGGCCCTAGGCTCCCCTAGGCTAAGGCCAGGGCTCCCCTAGCCTGCAGGCTAGGGCACCCCTAGGCCCTAGGCTCCCCTAGGCTAAGGCCAGGGCTCCCCTAGCCTGCAGGCTAGGGCACCCCTAGGCCCTAGGCTCCCCTAGGCTAAGGCCAGGGCTCCCCTAGCCTGCAGGCTAGGGCACCCCTAGGCCCTAGGCTCCCCTAGGCTAAGGCCAGGGCTCCCCTAGCCTGCAGGCTAGGGCACCCCTAGGCCCTAGGCTCCCCTAGGCTAAGGCCAGGGCTCCCCTAGCCTGCAGGCTAGGGCACCCCTAGGCCCTAGGCTCCCCTAGGCTAAGGCCAGGGCTCCCCTAGCCTGCAGGCTAGGGCACCCCTAGGCCCTAGGCTCCCCTAGGCTAAGGCCAGGGCTCCCCTAGCCTGCAGGCTAGGGCACCCCTAGGCCCTAGGCTCCCCTAGGCTAAGGCCAGGGCTCCCCTAGCCTGCAGGCTAGGGCACCCCTAGGCCCTAGGCTCCCCTAGGCTAAGGCCAGGGCTCCCCTAGCCTGCAGGCTAGGGCACCCCTAGGCCCTAGGCTCCCCTAGGCTAAGGCCAGGGCTCCCCTAGCCTGCAGGCTAGGGCACCCCTAGGCCCTAGGCTCCCCTAGGCTAAGGCCAGGGCTCCCCTAGCCTGCAGGCTAGGGCACCCCTAGGCCCTAGGCTCCCCTAGGCTAAGGCCAGGGCTCCCCTAGCCTGCAGGCTAGGGCACCCCTAGGCCCTAGGCTCCCCTAGGCTAAGGCCAGGGCTCCCCTAGCCTGCAGGCTAGGGCACCCCTAGGCCCTAGGCTCCCCTAGGCTAAGGCCAGGGCTCCCCTAGCCTGCAGGCTAGGGCACCCCTAGGCCCTAGGCTCCCCTAGGCTAAGGCCAGGGCTCCCCTAGCCTGCAGGCTAGGGCACCCCTAGGCCCTAGGCTCCCCTAGGCTAAGGCCAGGGCTCCCCTAGCCTGCAGGCTAGGGCACCCCTAGGCCCTAGGCTCCCCTAGGCTAAGGCCAGGGCTCCCCTAGCCTGCAGGCTAGGGCACCCCTAGGCCCTAGGCTCCCCTAGGCTAAGGCCAGGGCTCCCCTAGCCTGCAGGCTAGGGCACCCCTAGGCCCTAGGCTCCCCTAGGCTAAGGCCAGGGCTCCCCTAGCCTGCAGGCTAGGGCACCCCTAGGCCCTAGGCTCCCCTAGGCTAAGGCCAGGGCTCCCCTAGCCTGCAGGCTAGGGCACCCCTAGGCCTAGGCTCCCCTAGGCTAACTAGCCTGCAGGCTAGGGCACCCCTAGGCCCTAGGCTCCCCTAGGCTAAGGCCAGGGCTCCCCTAGCCTGCAGGCTAGGGCACCCCTAGGCCCTAGGCTCCCCTAGGCTAAGGCCAGGGCTCCCCCTAGCCTGCAGGCTAGGGCACCCCTAGGCCCTAGGCTCCCCTAGGCTAAGGCCAGGGCTCCCCTAGCCTGCAGGCTAGGGCACCCCTAGGCCCTAGGCTCCCCTAGGCTAAGGCCAGGGCTCCCCTAGCCTGCAGGCTAGGGCACCCCTAGGCCCTAGGCTCCCCTAGGCTAAGGCCAGGGCTCCCCTAGCCTGCAGGCTAGGGCACCCCTAGGCCCTAGGCTCCCCTAGGCTAAGGCCAGGGCTCCCCTAGCCTGCAGGCTAGGGCACCCCTAGGCCCTAGGCTCCCCTAGGCTAAGGCCAGGGCTCCCCTAGCCTGCAGGCTAGGGCACCCCTAGGCCCTAGGCTCCCCTAGGCTAAGGCCAGGGCTCCCCTAGCCTGCAGGCTAGGGCACCCCTAGGCCCTAGGCTCCCCTAGGCTAAGGCCAGGGCTCCCCTAGCCTGCAGGCTAGGGCACCCCTAGGCCCTAGGCTCCCCTAGGCTAAGGCCAGGGCTCCCCTAGCCTGCAGGCTAGGGCACCCCTAGGCCCTAGGCTCCCCTAGGCTAAGGCCAGGGCTCCCCTAGCCTGCAGGCTAGGGCACCCCTAGGCCCTAGGCTCTGGCTCCCCTAGGCTAAGGCCAGGGCTCCCCTAGCCTGCAGGCTAGGGCACCCCTAGGCCTTAGGCTCTGGCTCCCCTAGGCTAAGGCCAGGGCTCCCCTAGCCTGCAGGCTAGGGCACCCCTAGGCCTTAGGCTCTGGCTCCCCTAGGCTAAGGCCAGGGCTCCCCTAGCCTGCAGGCTAGGGCACCCCTAGGCCTTAGGCTCTGGCTCCCCTAGGCTAAGGCCAGGGCTCCCCTAGCCTGCAGGCTAGGGCACCCCTAGGCCTTAGGCTCTGGCTCCCCTAGGCTAAGGCCAGGGCTCCCCTAGCCTGCAGGCTAGGGCACCCCTAGGCCTTAGGCTCTGGCTCCCCTAGGCTAAGGCCAGGGCTCCCCTAGCCTGCAGGCTAGGGCACCCCTAGGCCTTAGGCTCTGGCTCCCCTAGGCTAAGGCCAGGGCTCCCCTAGCCTGCAGGCTAGGGCACCCCTAGGCCTTAGGCTCTGGCTCCCCTAGGCTAAGGCCAGGGCTCCCCTAGCCTGCAGGCTAGGGCACCCCTAGGCCTTAGGCTCTGGCTCCCCTAGGCTAAGGCCAGGGCTCCCCTAGCCTGCAGGCTAGGGCACCCCTAGGCCTTAGGCTCTGGCTCCCCTAGGCTAAGGCCAGGGCTCCCCTAGCCTGCAGGCTAGGGCACCCCTAGGCCTTAGGCTCTGGCTCCCCTAGGCTAAGGCCAGGGCTCCCCTAGCCTGCAGGCTAGGGCACCCCTAGGCCTTAGGCTCTGGCTCCCCTAGGCTAAGGCCAGGGCTCCCCTAGCCTGCAGGCTAGGGCACCCCTAGGCCTTAGGCTCTGGCTCCCCTAGGCTAAGGCCAGGGCTCCCCTAGCCTGCAGGCTAGGGCACCCCTAGGCCTTAGGCTCTGGCTCCCCTAGGCTAAGGCCAGGGCTCCCCTAGCCTGCAGGCTAGGGCACCCCTAGGCCTTAGGCTCTGGCTCCCCTAGGCTAAGGCCAGGGCTCCCCTAGCCTGCAGGCTAGGGCACCCCTAGGCCTTAGGCTCTGGCTCCCCTAGGCTAAGGCCAGGGCTCCCCTAGCCTGCAGGCTAGGGCACCCCTAGGCCTTAGGCTCTGGCTCCCCTAGGCTAAGGCCAGGGCTCCCCTAGCCTGCAGGCTAGGGCACCCCTAGGCCTTAGGCTCTGGCTCCCCTAGGCTAAGGCCAGGGCTCCCCTAGCCTGCAGGCTAGGGCACCCCTAGGCCTTAGGCTCTGGCTCCCCTAGGCTAAGGCCAGGGCTCCCCTAGCCTGCAGGCTAGGGCACCCCTAGGCCTTAGGCTCTGGCTCCCCTAGGCTAAGGCCAGGGCTCCCCTAGCCTGCAGGCTAGGGCACCCCTAGGCCTTAGGCTCTGGCTCCCCTAGGCTAAGGCCAGGGCTCCCCTAGCCTGCAGGCTAGGGCACCCCTAGGCCTTAGGCTCTGGCTCCCCTAGGCTAAGGCCAGGGCTCCCCTAGCCTGCAGGCTAGGGCACCCCTAGGCCTTAGGCTCTGGCTCCCCTAGGCTAAGGCCAGGGCTCCCCTAGCCTGCAGGCTAGGGCACCCCTAGGCCTTAGGCTCTGGCTCCCCTAGGCTAAGGCCAGGGCTCCCCTAGCCTGCAGGCTAGGGCACCCCTAGGCCTTAGGCTCTGGCTCCCCTAGGCTAAGGCCAGGGCTCCCCTAGCCTGCAGGCTAGGGCACCCCTAGGCCTTAGGCTCTGGCTCCCCTAGGCTAAGGCCAGGGCTCCCCTAGCCTGCAGGCTAGGGCACCCCTAGGCCTTAGGCTCTGGCTCCCCTAGGCTAAGGCCAGGGCTCCCCTAGCCTGCAGGCTAGGGCACCCCTAGGCCTTAGGCTCTGGCTCCCCTAGGCTAAGGCCAGGGCTCCCCTAGCCTGCAGGCTAGGGCACCCCTAGGCCTTAGGCTCTGGCTCCCCTAGGCTAAGGCCAGGGCTCCCCTAGCCTGCAGGCTAGGGCACCCCTAGGCCTTAGGCTCTGGCTCCCCTAGGCTAAGGCCAGGGCTCCCCTAGCCTGCAGGCTAGGGCACCCCTAGGCCTTAGGCTCTGGCTCCCCTAGGCTAAGGCCAGGGCTCCCCTAGCCTGCAGGCTAGGGCACCCCTAGGCCTTAGGCTCTGGCTCCCCTAGGCTAAGGCCAGGGCTCCCCTAGCCTGCAGGCTAGGGCACCCCTAGGCCTTAGGCTCTGGCTCCCCTAGGCTAAGGCCAGGGCTCCCCTAGCCTGCAGGCTAGGGCACCCCTAGGCCTTAGGCTCTGGCTCCCCTAGGCTAAGGCCAGGGCTCCCCTAGCCTGCAGGCTAGGGCACCCCTAGGCCTTAGGCTCTGGCTCCCCTAGGCTAAGGCCAGGGCTCCCCTAGCCTGCAGGCTAGGGCACCCCTAGGCCTTAGGCTCTGGCTCCCCTAGGCTAAGGCCAGGGCTCCCCTAGCCTGCAGGCTAGGGCACCCCTAGGCCTTAGGCTCTGGCTCCCCTAGGCTAAGGCCAGGGCTCCCCTAGCCTGCAGGCTAGGGCACCCCTAGGCCTTAGGCTCTGGCTCCCCTAGGCTAAGGCCAGGGCTCCCCTAGCCTGCAGGCTAGGGCACCCCTAGGCCTTAGGCTCTGGCTCCCCTAGGCTAAGGCCAGGGCTCCCCTAGCCTGCAGGCTAGGGCACCCCTAGGCCTTAGGCTCTGGCTCCCCTAGGCTAAGGCCAGGGCTCCCCTAGCCTGCAGGCTAGGGCACCCCTAGGCCTTAGGCTCCCCTAGGCTAAGGCCAGGGCTCCCCTAGCCTGCAGGCTAGGGCACCCCTAGGCCTTAGGCTCCCCTAGGCTAAGGCCAGGGCTCCCCTAGCCTGCAGGCTAGGGCACCCCTAGGCCTTAGGCTCCCCTAGGCTAAGGCCAGGGCTCCCCTAGCCTGCAGGCTAGGGCACCCCTAGGCCTTAGGCTCTGGCTCCCTAGGCTAAGGCCAGGGCTCCCCTAGCCTGCAGGCTAGGGCACCCCTAGGCCTTAGGCTCTGGCTCCCCTAGGCTAAGGCCAGGGCTCCCCTAGCCTGCAGGCTAGGGCACCCCTAGGCCTTAGGCTCTGGCTCCCCTAGGCTAAGGCCAGGGCTCCCCTAGCCTGCAGGCTAGGGCACCCCTAGGCCTTAGGCTCCCCTAGGCTAAGGCCAGGGCTCCCCTAGCCTGCAGGCTAGGGCACCCCTAGGCCTTAGGCTCTGGCTCCCCTAGGCTAAGGCCAGGGCTCCCCTAGCCTGCAGGCTAGGGCACCCCTAGGCCTTAGGCTCCCCTAGGCTAAGGCCAGGGCTCCCCTAGCCTGCAGGCTAGGGCACCCCTAGGCCTTAGGCTCTGGCTCCCCTAGGCTAAGGCCAGGGCTCCCCTAGCCTGCAGGCTAGGGCACCCCTAGGCCTTAGGCTCCCCTAGGCTAAGGCCAGGGCTCCCCTAGCCTGCAGGCTAGGGCACCCCTAGGCCTTAGGCTCTGCCTCCCCTAGGCTAAGGCCAGGGCTCCCCTAGCCTGCAGGCTAGGGCACCCCTAGGCCTTAGGCTCCCCTAGGCTAAGGCCAGGGCTCCCCTAGCCTGCAGGCTAGGGCACCCCTAGGCCTTAGGCTCCCCTAGGCTAAGGCCAGGGCTCCCCTAGCCTGCAGGCTAGGGCACCCCTAGGCCTTAGGCTCCCCTAGGCTAAGGCCAGGGCTCCCCTAGCCTGCAGGCTAGGGCACCCCTAGGCCTTAGGCTCTGGCTCCCCTAGGCTAAGGCCAGGGCTCCCCTAGCCTGCAGGCTAGGGCACCCCTAGGCCTTAGGCTCCCCTAGGCTAAGGCTAGGGCTCCCCTAGCCTGCAGGCTAGGGCACCCCTAGGCCTTAGGCTCCCCTAGGCTAAGGCTAGGGCTCCCCTAGCCTGCAGGCTAGGGCACCCCTAGGCCTTAGGCTCCCCTAGGCTAAGGCTAGGGCTCCCCTAGCCTGCAGGCTAGGGCACCCCTAGGCCTTAGGCTCTGGTTCCCCTAGGCTAAGGCTAGGGCTCCCCTAGCCTGCAGGCTAGGGCACCCCTAGGCCTTAGGCTCCCCTAGGCTAAGGCTAGGGCTCCCCTAGCCTGCAGGCTAGGGCACCCCTAGGCCTTAGGCTCCCCTAGGCTAAGGCTAGGGCTCCCCTAGCCTGCAGGCTAGGGCACCCCTAGGCCTTAGGCTCTGGCTCCCCTAGGCTAAGGCTAGGGCTCCCCTAGCCTGCAGGCTAGGGCACCCCTAGGCCTTAGGCTCCCCTAGGCTAAGGCTAGGGCTCCCCTAGCCTGCAGGCTAGGGCACCCCTAGGCCTTAGGCTCCCCTAGGCTAAGGCTAGGGCTCCCCTAGCCTGCAGGCTAGGGCACCCCTAGGCCTTAGGCTCTGGCTCCCCTAGGCTAAGGCTAGGGCTCCCCTAGCCTGCAGGCTAGGGCACCCCTAGGCCTTAGGCTCTGGCTCCCCTAGGCTAAGGCTAGGGCTCCCCTAGCCTGCAGGCTAGGGCACCCCTAGGCCTTAGGCTCTGGTCCCCTAGGCTAAGGCTAGGGCTCCCCTAGCCTGCAGGCTAGGGCACCCCTAGGCCTTAGGCTCTGGCTCCCCTAGGCTAAGGCTAGGGCTCCCCTAGCCTGCAGGCTAGGGCACCCCTAGGCCTTAGGCTCTGGCTCCCCTAGGCTAAGGCTAGGGCTCCCCTAGCCTGCAGGCTAGGGCACCCCTAGGCCTTAGGCTCTGGCTCCCCTAGGCTAAGGCTAGGGCTCCCCTAGGCTCAGGAGCAGGCTAGGGCACCCCTAGGCCTTAGGCTCTGGCTCCCCTAGGCTAAGGCTAGGGCTCCCCTAGCCTGCAGGCTAGGGCACCCCTAGGCCCTAGGCTCCCCTAGGCTAAGGCCAGGGCTCCCCTAGCCTGCAGGCTAGGGCACCCCTAGGCCCTAGGCTCCCCTAGGCTAAGGCCAGGGCTCCCCTAGCCTGCAGGCTAGGGCACCCCTAGGCCCTAGGCTCCCCTAGGCTAAGGCCAGGGCTCCCCTAGCCTGCAGGCTAGGGCACCCCTAGGCCCTAGGCTCCCCTAGGCTAAGGCCAGGGCTCCCCTAGCCTGCAGGCTAGGGCACCCCTAGGCCCTAGGCTCCCCTAGGCTAAGGCCAGGGCTCCCCTAGCCTGCAGGCTAGGGCACCCCTAGGCCCTAGGCTCCCCTAGGCTAAGGCCAGGGCTCCCCTAGCCTGCAGGCTAGGGCACCCCTAGGCCCTAGGCTCCCCTAGGCTAAGGCCAGGGCTCCCCTAGCCTGCAGGCTAGGGCACCCCTAGGCCCTAGGCTCCCCTAGGCTAAGGCCAGGGCTCCCCTAGCCTGCAGGCTAGGGCACCCCTAGGCCCTAGGCTCCCCTAGGCTAAGGCCAGGGCTCCCCTAGCCTGCAGGCTAGGGCACCCCTAGGCCCTAGGCTCCCCTAGGCTAAGGCCAGGGCTCCCCTAGCCTGCAGGCTAGGGCACCCCTAGGCCCTAGGCTCCCCTAGGCTAAGGCCAGGGCTCCCCTAGCCTGCAGGCTAGGGCACCCCTAGGCCCTAGGCTCCCCTAGGCTAAGGCCAGGGCTCCCCTAGCCTGCAGGCTAGGGCACCCCTAGGCCCTAGGCTCCCCTAGGCTAAGGCCAGGGCTCCCCTAGCCTGCAGGCTAGGGCACCCCTAGGCCCTAGGCTCCCCTAGGCTAAGGCCAGGGCTCCCCTAGCCTGCAGGCTAGGGCACCCCTAGGCCCTAGGCTCCCCTAGGCTAAGGCCAGGGCTCCCCTAGCCTGCAGGCTAGGGCACCCCTAGGCCCTAGGCTCCCCTAGGCTAAGGCCAGGGCTCCCCTAGCCTGCAGGCTAGGGCACCCCTAGGCCCTAGGCTCCCCTAGGCTAAGGCCAGGGCTCCCCTAGCCTGCAGGCTAGGGCACCCCTAGGCCCTAGGCTCCCCTAGGCTAAGGCCAGGGCTCCCCTAGCCTGCAGGCTAGGGCACCCCTAGGCCCTAGGCTCCCCTAGGCTAAGGCCAGGGCTCCCCTAGCCTGCAGGCTAGGGCACCCCTAGGCCCTAGGCTCCCCTAGGCTAAGGCCAGGGCTCCCCTAGCCTGCAGGCTAGGGCACCCCTAGGCCCTAGGCTCCCCTAGGCTAAGGCCAGGGCTCCCCTAGCCTGCAGGCTAGGGCACCCCTAGGCCCTAGGCTCCCCTAGGCTAAGGCCAGGGCTCCCCTAGCCTGCAGGCTAGGGCACCCCTAGGCCCTAGGCTCCCCTAGGCTAAGGCCAGGGCTCCCCTAGCCTGCAGGCTAGGGCACCCCTAGGCCCTAGGCTCCCCTAGGCTAAGGCCAGGGCTCCCCTAGCCTGCAGGCTAGGGCACCCCTAGGCCCTAGGCTCCCCTAGGCTAAGGCCAGGGCTCCCCTAGCCTGCAGGCTAGGGCACCCCTAGGCCCTAGGCTCCCCTAGGCTAAGGCCAGGGCTCCCCTAGCCTGCAGGCTAGGGCACCCCTAGGCCCTAGGCTCCCCTAGGCTAAGGCCAGGGCTCCCCTAGCCTGCAGGCTAGGGCACCCCTAGGCCCTAGGCTCCCCTAGGCTAAGGCCAGGGCTCCCCTAGCCTGCAGGCTAGGGCACCCCTAGGCCCTAGGCTCCCCTAGGCTAAGGCCAGGGCTCCCCTAGCCTGCAGGCTAGGGCACCCCTAGGCCTTAGGCTCTGGCTCCCCTAGGCTAAGGCCAGGGCTCCCCTAGCCTGCAGGCTAGGGCACCCCTAGGCCTTAGGCTCTGGCTCCCCTAGGCTAAGGCCAGGGCTCCCCTAGCCTGCAGGCTAGGGCACCCCTAGGCCTTAGGCTCTGGCTCCCCTAGGCTAAGGCCAGGGCTCCCCTAGCCTGCAGGCTAGGGCACCCCTAGGCCTTAGGCTCTGGCTCCCCTAGGCTAAGGCCAGGGCTCCCCTAGCCTGCAGGCTAGGGCACCCCTAGGCCTTAGGCTCTGGCTCCCCTAGGCTAAGGCCAGGGCTCCCCTAGCCTGCAGGCTAGGGCACCCCTAGGCCTTAGGCTCTGGCTCCCCTAGGCTAAGGCCAGGGCTCCCCTAGCCTGCAGGCTAGGGCACCCCTAGGCCTTAGGCTCTGGCTCCCCTAGGCTAAGGCCAGGGCTCCCCTAGCCTGCAGGCTAGGGCACCCCTAGGCCTTAGGCTCTGGCTCCCCTAGGCTAAGGCCAGGGCTCCCCTAGCCTGCAGGCTAGGGCACCCCTAGGCCTTAGGCTCTGGCTCCCCTAGGCTAAGGCCAGGGCTCCCCTAGCCTGCAGGCAAGGGCACCCCTAGGCCTTAGGCTCTGGCTCCCCTAGGCTAAGGCCAGGGCTCCCCTAGCCTGCAGGCTAGGGCACCCCTAGGCCTTAGGCTCTGGCTCCCCTAGGCTAAGGCCAGGGCTCCCCTAGCCTGCAGGCTAGGGCACCCCTAGGCCTTAGGCTCTGGCTCCCCTAGGCTAAGGCCAGGGCTCCCCTAGCCTGCAGGCTAGGGCACCCCTAGGACTTAGGCTCTGGCTCCCCTAGGCTAAGGCCAGGGCTCCCCTAGCCTGCAGGCTAGGGCACCCCTAGGCCTTAGGCTCTGGCTCCCCTAGGCTAAGGCCAGGGCTCCCCTAGCCTGCAGGCTAGGGCACCCCTAGGCCTTAGGCTCTGGCTCCCCTAGGCTAAGGCCAGGGCTCCCCTAGCCTGCAGGCTAGGGCACCCCTAGGCCTTAGGCTCTGGCTCCCCTAGGCTAAGGCCAGGGCTCCCCTAGCCTGCAGGCTAGGGCACCCCTAGGCCTTAGGCTCTGGCTCCCCTAGGCTAAGGCCAGGGCTCCCCTAGCCTGCAGGCTAGGGCACCCCTAGGCCTTAGGCTCTGGCTCCCCTAGGCTAAGGCCAGGGCTCCCCTAGCCTGCAGGCTAGGGCACCCCTAGGCCTTAGGCTCTGGCTCCCCTAGGCTAAGGCCAGGGCTCCCCTAGCCTGCAGGCTAGGGCACCCCTAGGCCTTAGGCTCTGGCTCCCCTAGGCTAAGGCCAGGGCTCCCCTAGCCTGCAGGCTAGGGCACCCCTAGGCCTTAGGCTCTGGCTCCCCTAGGCTAAGGCCAGGGCTCCCCTAGCCTGCAGGCTAGGGCACCCCTAGGCCTTAGGCTCTGGCTCCCCTAGGCTAAGGCCAGGGCTCCCCTAGCCTGCAGGCTAGGGCACCCCTAGGCCTTAGGCTCTGGCTCCCCTAGGCTAAGGCCAGGGCTCCCCTAGCCTGCAGGCTAGGGCACCCCTAGGCCTTAGGCTCTGGCTCCCCTAGGCTAAGGCCAGGGCTCCCCTAGCCTGCAGGCTAGGGCACCCCTAGGCCTTAGGCTCCCCTAGGCTAAGGCCAGGGCTCCCCTAGCCTGCAGGCTAGGGCACCCCTAGGCCTTAGGCTCCCCTAGGCTAAGGCCAGGGCTCCCCTAGCCTGCAGGCTAGGGCACCCCTAGGCCTTAGGCTCCCCTAGGCTAAGGCCAGGGCTCCCCTAGCCTGCAGGCTAGGGCACCCCTAGGCCTTAGGCTCCCCTAGGCTAAGGCCAGGGCTCCCCTAGCCTGCAGGCTAGGGCACCCCTAGGCCTTAGGCTCTGGCTCCCCTAGGCTAAGGCCAGGGCTCCCCTAGCCTGCAGGCTAGGGCACCCCTAGGCCTTAGGCTCCCCTAGGCTAAGGCCAGGGCTCCCCTAGCCTGCAGGCTAGGGCACCCCTAGGCCTTAGGCTCTGGCTCCCCTAGGCTAAGGCCAGGGCTCCCCTAGCCTGCAGGCTAGGGCACCCCTAGGCCTTAGGCTCCCCTAGGCTAAGGCCAGGGCTCCCCTAGCCTGCAGGCTAGGGCACCCCTAGGCCTTAGGCTCTGGCTCCCCTAGGCTAAGGCCAGGGCTCCCCTAGCCTGCAGGCTAGGGCACCCCTAGGCCTTAGGCTCCCCTAGGCTAAGGCCAGGGCTCCCCTAGCCTGCAGGCTAGGGCACCCCTAGGCCTTAGGCTCTGCCTCCCCTAGGCTAAGGCCAGAGGCTAAGGCTAGGGCTCCCCTAGCCTGCAGGCTAGGGCACCCCTAGGCCTTAGGCTCCCCTAGGCTAAGGCTAGGGCTCCCCTAGCCTGCAGGCTAGGGCACCCCTAGGCCTTAGGCTCCCCTAGGCTAAGGCTAGGGCTCCCCTAGCCTGCAGGCTAGGGCACCCCTAGGCCTTAGGCTCCCCTAGGCTAAGGCTAGGGCTCCCCTAGCCTGCAGGCTAGGGCACCCCTAGGCCTTAGGCTCCCCTAGGCTAAGGCTAGGGCTCCCCTAGCCTGCAGGCTAGGGCACCCCTAGGCCTTAGGCTCCCCTAGGCTAAGGCTAGGGCTCCCCTAGCCTGCAGGCTAGGGCACCCCTAGGCCTTAGGCTCCCCTAGGCTAAGGCTAGGGCTCCCCTAGCCTGCAGGCTAGGGCACCCCTAGGCCTTAGGCTCCCCTAGGCTAAGGCTAGGGCTCCCCTAGCCTGCAGGCTAGGGCACCCCTAGGCCTTAGGCTCCCCTAGGCTAAGGCTAGGGCTCCCCTAGCCTGCAGGCTAGGGCACCCCTAGGCCTTAGGCTCCCCTAGGCTAAGGCTAGGGCTCCCCTAGCCTGCAGGCTAGGGCACCCCTAGGCCTTAGGCTCTGCCCTAGGCTAAGGCTAGGGCTCCCCTAGCCTGCAGGCTAGGGCACCCCTAGGCCTTAGGCTCTGGCTCCCCTAGGCTAAGGCTAGGGCTCCCCTAGCCTGCAGGCTAGGGCACCCCTAGGCCTTAGGCTCCCCTAGGCTAAGGCTAGGGCTCCCCTAGCCTGCAGGCTAGGGCACCCCTAGGCCTTAGGCTCCCCTAGGCTAAGGCTAGGGCTCCCCTAGCCTGCAGGCTAGGGCACCCCTAGGCCTTAGGCTCTGGCTCCCCTAGGCTAAGGCTAGGGCTCCCCTAGCCTGCAGGCTAGGGCACCCCTAGGCCTTAGGCTCTGGCTCCCCTAGGCTAAGGCTAGGGCTCCCCTAGCCTGCAGGCTAGGGCACCCCTAGGCCTTAGGCTCTGGCTCCCCTAGGCTAAGGCTAGGGCTCCCCTAGCCTGCAGGCTAGGGCACCCCTAGGCCTTAGGCTCTGGCTCCCCTAGGCTAAGGCTAGGGCTCCCCTAGCCTGCAGGCTAGGGCACCCCTAGGCCTTAGGCTCTGGCTCCCCTAGGCTAAGGCTAGGGCTCCCCTAGCCTGCAGGCTAGGGCACCCCTAGGCCTTAGGCTCTGGCTCCCCTAGGCTAAGGCTAGGGCTCCCCTAGCCTGCAGGCTAGGGCACCCCTAGGCCTTAGGCTCTGGCTCCCCTAGGCTAAGGCTAGGGCTCCCCTAGCCTGCAGGCTAGGGCACCCCTAGGCCTTAGGCTCTGGCTCCCCTAGGCTAAGGCTAGGGCTCCCCTAGCCTGCAGGCTAGGGCACCCCTAGGCCTTAGGCTCTGGCTCCCCTAGGCTAAGGCTAGGGCTCCCCTAGCCTGCAGGCTAGGGCACCCCTAGGCCTTAGGCTCTGGCTCCCCTAGGCTAAGGCTAGGGCTCCCCTAGCCTGCAGGCTAGGGCACCCCTAGGCCTTAGGCTCTGGCTCCCCTAGGCTAAGGCTAGGGCTCCCCTAGCCTGCAGGCTAGGGCACCCCTAGGCCTTAGGCTCTGGCTCCCCTAGGCTAAGGCTAGGGCTCCCCTAGCCTGCAGGCTAGGGCACCCCTAGGCCTTAGGCTCTGGCTCCCCTAGGCTAAGGCTAGGGCTCCCCTAGCCTTCAGGCTAGGGCACCCCTAGGCCTTAGGCTCTGGCTCCCCTAGGCTAAGGCTAGGGCTCCCCTAGCCTTCAGGCTAGGGCACCCCTAGGCCTTAGGCTCTGGCTCCCCTAGGCTAAGGCTAGGGCTCCCCTAGCCTTCAGGCTAGGGCACCCCTAGGCCTTAGGCTCTGGCTCCCCTAGGCTAAGGCTAGGGCTCCCCTAGCCTTCAGGCTAGGGCACCCCTAGGCCTTAGGCTCTGGCTCCCCTAGGCTAAGGCTAGGGCTCCCCTAGCCTTCAGGCTAGGGCACCCCTAGGCCTTAGGCTCTGGCTCCCCTAGGCTAAGGCTAGGGCTCCCCTAGCCTTCAGGCTAGGGCACCCCTAGGCCTTAGGCTCTGGCTCCCCTAGGCTAAGGCTAGGGCTCCCCTAGCCTTCAGGCTAGGGCACCCCTAGGCCTTAGGCTCTGGCTCCCCTAGGCTAAGGCTAGGGCTCCCCTAGCCTTCAGGCTAGGGCACCCCTAGGCCTTAGGCTCTGGCTCCCCTAGGCTAAGGCTAGGGCTCCCCTAGCCTTCAGGCTAGGGCACCCCTAGGCCTTAGGCTCTGGCTCCCCTAGGCTAAGGCTAGGGCTCCCCTAGCCTTCAGGCTAGGGCACCCCTAGGCCTTAGGCTCTGGCTCCCCTAGGCTAAGGCTAGGGCTCCCCTAGCCTTCAGGCTAGGGCACCCCTAGGCCTTAGGCTCTGGCTCCCCTAGGCTAAGGCTAGGGCTCCCCTAGCCTTCAGGCTAGGGCACCCCTAGGCCTTAGGCTCCCCTAGGCTAAGGCTAGGGCTCCCCTAGCCTTCAGGCTAGGGCACCCCTAGGCCTTAGGCTCCCCTAGGCTAAGGCTAGGGCTCCCCTAGCCTTCAGGCTAGGGCACCCCTAGGCCTTAGGCTCCCCTAGGCTAAGGCTAGGGCTCCCCTAGCCTTCAGGCTAGGGCACCCCTAGGCCTTAGGCTCCCCTAGGCTAAGGCTAGGGCTCCCCTAGCCTTCAGGCTAGGGCACCCCTAGGCCTTAGGCTCCCCTAGGCTAAGGCTAGGGCTCCCCTAGCCTTCAGGCTAGGGCACCCCTAGGCCTTAGGCTCCCCTAGGCTAAGGCTAGGGCTCCCCTAGCCTTCAGGCTAGGGCACCCCTAGGCCTTAGGCTCCCCTAGGCTAAGGCTAGGGCTCCCCTAGCCTTCAGGCTAGGGCACCCCTAGGCCTTAGGCTCTGGCTTCCCTAGGCTAAGGCTAGGGCTCCCCTAGCCTTCAGGCTAGGGCACCCCTAGGCCTTAGGCTCCCCTAGGCTAAGGCTAGGGCTCCCCTAGCCTTCAGGCTAGGGCACCCCTAGGCCTTAGGCTCTGGCTCCCCTAGGCTAAGGCTAGGGCTCCCCTAGCCTTCAGGCTAGGGCACCCCTAGGCCTTAGGCTCCCCTAGGCTAAGGCTAGGGCTCCCCTAGCCTTCAGGCTAGGGCACCCCTAGGCCTTAGGCTCTGGCTCCCCTAGGCTAAGGCTAGGGCTCCCCTAGCCTTCAGGCTAGGGCACCCCTAGGCCTTAGGCTCCCCTAGGCTAAGGCTAGGGCTCCCCTAGCCTTCAGGCTAGGGCACCCCTAGGCCTTAGGCTCTGGCTCCCCTAGGCTAAGGCTAGGGCTCCCCTAGCCTTCAGGCTAGGGCACCCCTAGGCCTTAGGCTCTGGCTCCCCTAGGCTAAGGCTAGGGCTCCCCTAGCCTTCAGGCTAGGGCACCCCTAGGCCTTAGGCTCCCCTAGGCTAAGGCTAGGGCTCCCCTAGCCTTCAGGCTAGGGCACCCCTAGGCCTTAGGCTCTGGCTCCCCTAGGCTAAGGCTAGGGCTCCCCTAGCCTTCAGGCTAGGGCACCCCTAGGCCTTAGGCTCCCCTAGGCTAAGGCTAGGGCTCCCCTAGCCTTCAGGCTAGGGCACCCCTAGGCCTTAGGCTCCCCTAGGCTAAGGCTAGGGCTCCCCTAGCCTTCAGGCTAGGGCACCCCTAGGCCTTAGGCTCCCCTAGGCTAAGGCTAGGGCTCCCCTAGCCTAGGGGCTCCCCTAGCCTTCAGGCTAGGGCCTAGGCTTAGGCTCCCTAGCGAAGGCTAGGGCTCCCTAGCTCAAGACCCTAGGCGAAGGCTAGGGCTCCCCTAGCCTTCAGGCTAGGGCACCCTAGGCTTAGGCTCCCCTAGGCGAAGGCTAGGGCTCCCTAGCTTCAGGCTAGGGCACCCCTAGGCTTTAGGCTCCCCTAGGCGAAGGCTAGGGCTCCCCTAGCCTTCAGGCTAGGGCACCCCTAGGCTTTAGGCTCCCCTAGGCGAAGGCTAGGGCTCCCCTAGCCTTCAGGCTAGGGCACCCCTAGGCTTTAGGCTCCCCTAGGCGAAGGCTAGGGCTCCCCTAGCCTTCAGGCTAGGGCACCCCTAGGCTTTAGGCTCCCCTAGGCGAAGGCTAGGGCTCCCCTAGCCTTCAGGCTAGGGCACCCCTAGGCTTTAGGCTCCCCTAGGCGAAGGCTAGGGCTCCCCTAGCCTTCAGGCTAGGGCACCCCTAGGCTTTAGGCTCCCCTAGGCGAAGGCTAGGGCTCCCCTAGCCTTCAGGCTAGGGCACCCCTAGGCTTTAGGCTCCCCTAGGCGAAGGCTAGGGCTCCCCTAGCCTTCAGGCTAGGGCACCCCTAGGCTTTAGGCTCCCCTAGGCGAAGGCTAGGGCTCCCCTAGCCTTCAGGCTAGGGCACCCCTAGGCTTTAGGCTCCCCTAGGCGAAGGCTAGGGCTCCCCTAGCCTTCAGGCTAGGGCACCCCTAGGCTTTAGGCTCCCCTAGGCGAAGGCTAGGGCTCCCCTAGCCTTCAGGCTAGGGCACCCCTAGGCTTTAGGCTCCCCTAGGCGAAGGCTAGGGCTCCCCTAGCCTTCAGGCTAGGGCACCCCTAGGCTTTAGGCTCCCCTAGGCGAAGGCTAGGGCTCCCCTAGCCTTCAGGCTAGGGCACCCCTAGGCTTTAGGCTCCCCTAGGCGAAGGCTAGGGCTCCCCTAGCCTTCAGGCTAGGGCACCCCTAGGCTTTAGGCTCCCCTGCTCCCCTAGGCGAAGGCTAGGGCTCCCCTAGCCTTCAGGCTAGGGCACCCCTAGGCTTTAGGCTCCCCTAGGCGAAGGCTAGGGCTCCCCTAGCCTTCAGGCTAGGGCACCCCTAGGCTTTAGGCTCCCCTAGGCGAAGGCTAGGGCTCCCCTAGCCTTCAGGCTAGGGCACCCCTAGGCTTTAGGCTCCCCTAGGCGAAGGCTAGGGCTCCCCTAGCCTTCAGGCTAGGGCACCCCTAGGCTTTAGGCTCCCCTAGGCGAAGGCTAGGGCTCCCCTAGCCTTCAGGCTAGGGCACCCCTAGGCTTTAGGCTCCCCTAGGCGAAGGCTAGGGCTCCCCTAGCCTTCAGGCTAGGGCACCCCTAGGCTTTAGGCTCCCCTAGGCGAAGGCTAGGGCTCCCCTAGCCTTCAGGCTAGGGCACCCCTAGGCTTTAGGCTCCCCTAGGCGAAGGCTAGGGCTCCCCTAGCCTTCAGGCTAGGGCACCCCTAGGCTTTAGGCTCCCCTAGGCGAAGGCTAGGGCTCCCCTAGCCTTCAGGCTAGGGCACCCCTAGGCTTTAGGCTCCCCTAGGCGAAGGCTAGGGCTCCCCTAGCCTTCAGGCTAGGGCACCCCTAGGCTTTAGGCTCCCCTAGGCGAAGGCTAGGGCTCCCCTAGCCTTCAGGCTAGGGCTCCCCTAGGCTTTAGGCTCCCCTAGGCGAAGGCTAGGGCTCCCCTAGCCTTCAGGCTAGGGCTCCCCTAGGCTTTAGGCTCCCCTAGGCGAAGGCTAGGGCTCCCCTAGCCTTCAGGCTAGGGCTCCCCTAGGCTTTAGGCTCCCCTAGGCGAAGGCTAGGGCTCCCCTAGCCTTCAGGCTAGGGCTCCCCTAGGCTTTAGGCTCCCCTAGGCGAAGGCTAGGGCTCCCCTAGCCTTCAGGCTAGGGCACCCCTAGGCTTTAGGCTCCCCTAGGCGAAGGCTAGGGCTCCCCTAGCCTTCAGGCTAGGGCACCCCTAGGCTTTAGGCTCCCCTAGGCGAAGGCTAGGGCTCCCCTAGCCTTCAGGCTAGGGCACCCCTAGGCTTTAGGCTCCCCTAGGCGAAGGCTAGGGCTCCCCTAGCCTTCAGGCTAGGGCACCCCTAGGCTTTAGGCTCCCCTAGGCGAAGGCTAGGGCTCCCCTAGCCTTCAGGCTAGGGCACCCCTAGGCTTTAGGCTCCCCTAGGCGAAGGCTAGGGCTCCCCTAGCCTTCAGGCTAGGGCACCCCTAGGCTTTAGGCTCCCCTAGGCGAAGGCTAGGGCTCCCCTAGCCTTCAGGCTAGGGCACCCCTAGGCTTTAGGCTCCCCTAGGCGAAGGCTAGGGCTCCCCTAGCCTTCAGGCTAGGGCACCCCTAGGCTTTAGGCTCCCCTAGGCGAAGGCTAGGGCTCCCCTAGCCTTCAGGCTAGGGCACCCCTAGGCTTTAGGCTCCCCTAGGCGAAGGCTAGGGCTCCCCTAGCCTTCAGGCTAGGGCACCCCTAGGCTTTAGGCTCCCCTAGGCGAAGGCTAGGGCTCCCCTAGCCTTCAGGCTAGGGCACCCCTAGGCTTTAGGCTCCCCTAGGCGAAGGCTAGGGCTCCCCTAGCCTTCAGGCTAGGGCACCCCTAGGCTTTAGGCTCCCCTAGGCGAAGGCTAGGGCTCCCCTAGCCTTCAGGCTAGGGCACCCCTAGGCTTTAGGCTCCCCTAGGCGAAGGCTAGGGCTCCCCTAGCCTTCAGGCTAGGGCACCCCTAGGCTTTAGGCTCCCCTAGGCGAAGGCTAGGGCTCCCCTAGCCTTCAGGCTAGGGCACCCCTAGGCTTTAGGCTCCCCTAGGCGAAGGCTAGGGCTCCCCTAGCCTTCAGGCTAGGGCACCCCTAGGCTTTAGGCTCCCCTAGGCGAAGGCTAGGGCTCCCCTAGCCTTCAGGCTAGGGCACCCCTAGGCTTTAGGCTCCCCTAGGCGAAGGCTAGGGCTCCCCTAGCCTTCAGGCTAGGGCACCCCTAGGCTTTAGGCTCCCCTAGGCGAAGGCTAGGGCTCCCCTAGCCTTCAGGCTAGGGCACCCCTAGGCTTTAGGCTCCCCTAGGCGAAGGCTAGGGCTCCCCTAGCCTTCAGGCTAGGGCACCCCTAGGCTTTAGGCTCCCCTAGGCGAAGGCTAGGGCTCCCCTAGCCTTCAGGCTAGGGCACCCCTAGGCTTTAGGCTCCCCTAGGCGAAGGCTAGGGCTCCCCTAGCCTTCAGGCTAGGGCACCCCTAGGCTTTAGGCTCCCCTAGGCGAAGGCTAGGGCTCCCCTAGCCTTCAGGCTAGGGCACCCCTAGGCTTTAGGCTCCCCTAGGCGAAGGCTAGGGCTCCCCTAGCCTTCAGGCTAGGGCACCCCTAGGCTTTAGGCTCCCCTAGGCGAAGGCTAGGGCTCCCCTAGCCTTCAGGCTAGGGCACCCCTAGGCTTTAGGCTCCCCTAGGCGAAGGCTAGGGCTCCCCTAGCCTTCAGGCTAGGGCACCCCTAGGCTTTAGGCTCCCCTAGGCGAAGGCTAGGGCTCCCCTAGCCTTCAGGCTAGGGCACCCCTAGGCTTTAGGCTCCCCTAGGCGAAGGCTAGGGCTCCCCTAGCCTTCAGGCTAGGGCACCCCTAGGCTTTAGGCTCCCCTAGGCGAAGGCTAGGGCTCCCCTAGCCTTCAGGCTAGGGCACCCCTAGGCTTTAGGCTCCCCTAGGCGAAGGCTAGGGCTCCCCTAGCCTTCAGGCTAGGGCACCCCTAGGCTTTAGGCTCCCCTAGGCGAAGGCTAGGGCTCCCCTAGCCTTCAGGCTAGGGCACCCCTAGGCTTTAGGCTCCCCTAGGCGAAGGCTAGGGCTCCCCTAGCCTTCAGGCTAGGGCACCCCTAGGCTTTAGGCTCCCCTAGGCGAAGGCTAGGGCTCCCCTAGCCTTCAGGCTAGGGCACCCCTAGGCTTTAGGCTCCCCTAGGCGAAGGCTAGGGCTCCCCTAGCCTTCAGGCTAGGGCACCCCTAGGCTTTAGGCTCCCCTAGGCGAAGGCTAGGGCTCCCCTAGCCTTCAGGCTAGGGCACCCCTAGGCTTTAGGCTCCCCTAGGCGAAGGCTAGGGCTCCCCTAGCCTTCAGGCTAGGGCACCCCTAGGCTTTAGGCTCCCCTAGGCGAAGGCTAGGGCTCCCCTAGCCTTCAGGCTAGGGCACCCCTAGGCTTTAGGCTCCCCTAGGCGAAGGCTAGGGCTCCCCTAGCCTTCAGGCTAGGGCACCCCTAGGCTTTAGGCTCCCCTAGGCGAAGGCTAGGGCTCCCCTAGCCTTCAGGCTAGGGCACCCCTAGGCTTTAGGCTCCCCTAGGCGAAGGCTAGGGCTCCCCTAGCCTTCAGGCTAGGGCACCCCTAGGCTTTAGGCTCCCCTAGGCGAAGGCTAGGGCTCCCCTAGCCTTCAGGCTAGGGCACCCCTAGGCTTTAGGCTCCCCTAGGCGAAGGCTAGGGCTCCCCTAGCCTTCAGGCTAGGGCACCCCTAGGCTTTAGGCTCCCCTAGGCGAAGGCTAGGGCTCCCCTAGCCTTCAGGCTAGGGCACCCCTAGGCTTTAGGCTCCCCTAGGCGAAGGCTAGGGCTCCCCTAGCCTTCAGGCTAGGGCACCCCTAGGCTTTAGGCTCCCCTAGGCGAAGGCTAGGGCTCCCCTAGCCTTCAGGCTAGGGCACCCCTAGGCTTTAGGCTCCCCTAGGCGAAGGCTAGGGCTCCCCTAGCCTTCAGGCTAGGGCACCCCTAGGCTTTAGGCTCCCCTAGGCGAAGGCTAGGGCTCCCCTAGCCTTCAGGCTAGGGCACCCCTAGGCTTTAGGCTCCCCTAGGCGAAGGCTAGGGCTCCCCTAGCCTTCAGGCTAGGGCACCCCTAGGCTTTAGGCTCCCCTAGGCGAAGGCTAGGGCTCCCCTAGCCTTCAGGCTAGGGCACCCCTAGGCTTTAGGCTCCCCTAGGCGAAGGCTAGGGCTCCCCTAGCCTTCAGGCTAGGGCACCCCTAGGCTTTAGGCTCCCCTAGGCGAAGGCTAGGGCTCCCCTAGCCTTCAGGCTAGGGCACCCCTAGGCTTTAGGCTCCCCTAGGCGAAGGCTAGGGCTCCCCTAGCCTTCAGGCTAGGGCACCCCTAGGCTTTAGGCTCCCCTAGGCGAAGGCTAGGGCTCCCCTAGCCTTCAGGCTAGGGCACCCCTAGGCTTTAGGCTCCCCTAGGCGAAGGCTAGGGCTCCCCTAGCCTTCAGGCTAGGGCACCCCTAGGCTTTAGGCTCCCCTAGGCGAAGGCTAGGGCTCCCCTAGCCTTCAGGCTAGGGCACCCCTAGGCTTTAGGCTCCCCTAGGCGAAGGCTAGGGCTCCCCTAGCCTTCAGGCTAGGGCACCCCTAGGCTTTAGGCTCCCCTAGGCGAAGGCTAGGGCTCCCCTAGCCTTCAGGCTAGGGCACCCCTAGGCTTTAGGCTCCCCTAGGCGAAGGCTAGGGCTCCCCTAGCCTTCAGGCTAGGGCACCCCTAGGCTTTAGGCTCCCCTAGGCGAAGGCTAGGGCTCCCCTAGCCTTCAGGCTAGGGCACCCCTAGGCTTTAGGCTCCCCTAGGCGAAGGCTAGGGCTCCCCTAGCCTTCAGGCTAGGGCACCCCTAGGCTTTAGGCTCCCCTAGGCGAAGGCTAGGGCTCCCCTAGCCTTCAGGCTAGGGCACCCCTAGGCTTTAGGCTCCCCTAGGCGAAGGCTAGGGCTCCCCTAGCCTTCAGGCTAGGGCACCCCTAGGCTTTAGGCTCCCCTAGGCGAAGGCTAGGGCTCCCCTAGCCTTCAGGCTAGGGCACCCCTAGGCTTTAGGCTCCCCTAGGCGAAGGCTAGGGCTCCCCTAGCCTTCAGGCTAGGGCACCCCTAGGCTTTAGGCTCCCCTAGGCGAAGGCTAGGGCTCCCCTAGCCTTCAGGCTAGGGCACCCCTAGGCTTTAGGCTCCCCTAGGCGAAGGCTAGGGCTCCCCTAGCCTTCAGGCTAGGGCACCCCTAGGCTTTAGGCTCCCCTAGGCGAAGGCTAGGGCTCCCCTAGCCTTCAGGCTAGGGCACCCCTAGGCTTTAGGCTCCCCTAGGCGAAGGCTAGGGCTCCCCTAGCCTTCAGGCTAGGGCACCCCTAGGCTTTAGGCTCCCCTAGGCGAAGGCTAGGGCTCCCCTAGCCTTCAGGCTAGGGCACCCCTAGGCTTTAGGCTCCCCTAGGCGAAGGCTAGGGCTCCCCTAGCCTTCAGGCTAGGGCACCCCTAGGCTTTAGGCTCCCCTAGGCGAAGGCTAGGGCTCCCCTAGCCTTCAGGCTAGGGCACCCCTAGGCTTTAGGCTCCCCTAGGCGAAGGCTAGGGCTCCCCTAGCCTTCAGGCTAGGGCACCCCTAGGCTTTAGGCTCCCCTAGGCGAAGGCTAGGGCTCCCCTAGCCTTCAGGCTAGGGCACCCCTAGGCTTTAGGCTCCCCTAGGCGAAGGCTAGGGCTCCCCTAGCCTTCAGGCTAGGGCACCCCTAGGCTTTAGGCTCCCCTAGGCGAAGGCTAGGGCTCCCCTAGCCTTCAGGCTAGGGCACCCCTAGGCTTTAGGCTCCCCTAGGCGAAGGCTAGGGCTCCCCTAGCCTTCAGGCTAGGGCACCCCTAGGCTTTAGGCTCCCCTAGGCGAAGGCTAGGGCTCCCCTAGCCTTCAGGCTAGGGCACCCCTAGGCTTTAGGCTCCCCTAGGCGAAGGCTAGGGCTCCCCTAGCCTTCAGGCTAGGGCACCCCTAGGCTTTAGGCTCCCCTAGGCGAAGGCTAGGGCTCCCCTAGCCTTCAGGCTAGGGCACCCCTAGGCTTTAGGCTCCCCTAGGCGAAGGCTAGGGCTCCCCTAGCCTTCAGGCTAGGGCACCCCTAGGCTTTAGGCTCCCCTAGGCGAAGGCTAGGGCTCCCCTAGCCTTCAGGCTAGGGCACCCCTAGGCTTTAGGCTCCCCTAGGCGAAGGCTAGGGCTCCCCTAGCCTTCAGGCTAGGGCACCCCTAGGCTTTAGGCTCCCCTAGGCGAAGGCTAGGGCCCCTAGCCTTCAGGCTAGGGCACCCCTAGGCTTTAGGCTCCCCTAGGCTAAGGCTAGGGCTCCCCTAGCCTTCAGGCTAGGGCACCCCTAGGCTTTAGGCTCCCCTAGGCTAAGGCTAGGGCTCCCCTAGCCTTCAGGCTAGGGCACCCCTAGGCTTTAGGCTCCCCTAGGCTAAGGCTAGGGCTCCCCTAGCCTTCAGGCTAGGGCACCCCTAGGCTTTAGGCTCCCCTAGGCTAAGGCTAGGGCTCCCCTAGCCTTCAGGCTAGGGCACCCCTAGGCTTTAGGCTCCCCTAGGCTAAGGCTAGGGCTCCCCTAGCCTTCAGGCTAGGGCACCCCTAGGCTTTAGGCTCCCCTAGGCTAAGGCTAGGGCTCCCCTAGCCTTCAGGCTAGGGCACCCCTAGGCTTTAGGCTCCCCTAGGCTAAGGCTAGGGCTCCCCTAGCCTTCAGGCTAGGGCACCCCTAGGCTTTAGGCTCCCCTAGGCTAAGGCTAGGGCTCCCCTAGCCTTCAGGCTAGGGCACCCCTAGGCTTTAGGCTCCCCTAGGCTAAGGCTAGGGCTCCCCTAGCCTTCAGGCTAGGGCACCCCTAGGCTTTAGGCTCCCCTAGGCTAAGGCTAGGGCTCCCCTAGCCTTCAGGCTAGGGCACCCCTAGGCTTTAGGCTCCCCTAGGCTAAGGCTAGGGCTCCCCTAGCCTTCAGGCTAGGGCACCCCTAGGCTTTAGGCTCCCCTAGGCTAAGGCTAGGGCTCCCCTAGCCTTCAGGCTAGGGCACCCCTAGGCTTTAGGCTCCCCTAGGCTAAGGCTAGGGCTCCCCTAGCCTTCAGGCTAGGGCACCCCTAGGCTTTAGGCTCCCCTAGGCTAAGGCTAGGGCTCCCCTAGCCTTCAGGCTAGGGCACCCCTAGGCTTTAGGCTCCCCTAGGCTAAGGCTAGGGCTCCCCTAGCCTTCAGGCTAGGGCACCCCTAGGCTTTAGGCTCCCCTAGGCTAAGGCTAGGGCTCCCCTAGCCTTCAGGCTAGGGCACCCCTAGGCTTTAGGCTCCCCTAGGCTAAGGCTAGGGCTCCCCTAGCCTTCAGGCTAGGGCACCCCTAGGCTTTAGGCTCCCCTAGGCTAAGGCTAGGGCTCCCCTAGCCTTCAGGCTAGGGCACCCCTAGGCTTTAGGCTCCCCTAGGCTAAGGCTAGGGCTCCCCTAGCCTTCAGGCTAGGGCACCCCTAGGCTTTAGGCTCCCCTAGGCTAAGGCTAGGGCTCCCCTAGCCTTCAGGCTAGGGCACCCCTAGGCTTTAGGCTCCCCTAGGCTAAGGCTAGGGCTCCCCTAGCCTTCAGGCTAGGGCACCCCTAGGCTTTAGGCTCCCCTAGGCTAAGGCTAGGGCTCCCCTAGCCTTCAGGCTAGGGCACCCCTAGGCTTTAGGCTCCCCTAGGCTAAGGCTAGGGCTCCCCTAGCCTTCAGGCTAGGGCACCCCTAGGCTTTAGGCTCCCCTAGGCTAAGGCTAGGGCTCCCCTAGCCTTCAGGCTAGGGCACCCCTAGGCTTTAGGCTCCCCTAGGCTAAGGCTAGGGCTCCCCTAGCCTTCAGGCTAGGGCACCCCTAGGCTTTAGGCTCCCCTAGGCTAAGGCTAGGGCTCCCCTAGCCTTCAGGCTAGGGCACCCCTAGGCTTTAGGCTCCCCTAGGCTAAGGCTAGGGCTCCCCTAGCCTTCAGGCTAGGGCACCCCTAGGCTTTAGGCTCCCCTAGGCTAAGGCTAGGGCTCCCCTAGCCTTCAGGCTAGGGCACCCCTAGGCTTTAGGCTCCCCTAGGCTAAGGCTAGGGCTCCCCTAGCCTTCAGGCTAGGGCACCCCTAGGCTTTAGGCTCCCCTAGGCTAAGGCTAGGGCTCCCCTAGCCTTCAGGCTAGGGCACCCCTAGGCTTTAGGCTCCCCTAGGCTAAGGCTAGGGCTCCCCTAGCCTTCAGGCTAGGGCACCCCTAGGCTTTAGGCTCCCCTAGGCTAAGGCTAGGGCTCCCCTAGCCTTCAGGCTAGGGCACCCCTAGGCTTTAGGCTCCCCTAGGCTAAGGCTAGGGCTCCCCTAGCCTTCAGGCTAGGGCACCCCTAGGCTTTAGGCTCCCCTAGGCTAAGGCTAGGGCTCCCCTAGCCTTCAGGCTAGGGCACCCCTAGGCTTTAGGCTCCCCTAGGCTAAGGCTAGGGCTCCCCTAGCCTTCAGGCTAGGGCACCCCTAGGCTTTAGGCTCCCCTAGGCTAAGGCTAGGGCTCCCCTAGCCTTCAGGCTAGGGCACCCCTAGGCTTTAGGCTCCCCTAGGCTAAGGCTAGGGCTCCCCTAGCCTTCAGGCTAGGGCACCCCTAGGCTTTAGGCTCCCCTAGGCTAAGGCTAGGGCTCCCCTAGCCTTCAGGCTAGGGCACCCCTAGGCTTTAGGCTCCCCTAGGCTAAGGCTAGGGCTCCCCTAGCCTTCAGGCTAGGGCACCCCTAGGCTTTAGGCTCCCCTAGGCTAAGGCTAGGGCTCCCCTAGCCTTCAGGCTAGGGCACCCCTAGGCTTTAGGCTCCCCTAGGCTAAGGCTAGGGCTCCCTAGCCTTCAGGCTAGGGCACCCCTAGGCTTTAGGCTCCCCTAGGCTAAGGCTAGGGCTCCCCTAGCCTTCAGGCTAGGGCACCCCTAGGCTTTAGGCTCCCCTAGGCTAAGGCTAGGGCTCCCCTAGCCTTCAGGCTAGGGCACCCCTAGGCTTTAGGCTCCCCTAGGCTAAGGCTAGGGCTCCCCTAGCCTTCAGGCTAGGGCACCCCTAGGCTTTAGGCTCCCCTAGGCTAAGGCTAGGGCTCCCCTAGCCTTCAGGCTAGGGCACCCCTAGGCTTTAGGCTCCCCTAGGCTAAGGCTAGGGCTCCCCTAGCCTTCAGGCTAGGGCACCCCTAGGCTTTAGGCTCCCCTAGGCTAAGGCTAGGGCTCCCCTAGCCTTCAGGCTAGGGCACCCCTAGGCTTTAGGCTCCCCTAGGCTAAGGCTAGGGCTCCCCTAGCCTTCAGGCTAGGGCACCCCTAGGCTTTAGGCTCCCCTAGGCTAAGGCTAGGGCTCCCCTAGCCTTCAGGCTAGGGCACCCCTAGGCTTTAGGCTCCCCTAGGCTAAGGCTAGGGCTCCCCTAGCCTTCAGGCTAGGGCACCCCTAGGCTTTAGGCTCCCCTAGGCTAAGGCTAGGGCTCCCCTAGCCTTCAGGCTAGGGCACCCCTAGGCTTTAGGCTCCCCTAGGCTAAGGCTAGGGCTCCCCTAGCCTTCAGGCTAGGGCACCCCTAGGCTTTAGGCTCCCCTAGGCTAAGGCTAGGGCTCCCCTAGCCTTCAGGCTAGGGCACCCCTAGGCTTTAGGCTCCCCTAGGCTAAGGCTAGGGCTCCCCTAGCCTTCAGGCTAGGGCACCCCTAGGCTTTAGGCTCCCCTAGGCTAAGGCTAGGGCTCTAGGGCTCCCCTAGCCTTCAGGCTAGGGCACCCCTAGGCTTTAGGCTCCCCTAGGCTAAGGCTAGGGCTCCCCTAGCCTTCAGGCTAGGGCACCCCTAGGCTTTAGGCTCCCCTAGGCTAAGGCTAGGGCTCCCCTAGCCTTCAGGCTAGGGCACCCCTAGGCTTTAGGCTCCCCTAGGCTAAGGCTAGGGCTCCCCTAGCCTTCAGGCTAGGGCACCCCTAGGCTTTAGGCTCCCCTAGGCTAAGGCTAGGGCTCCCCTAGCCTTCAGGCTAGGGCACCCCTAGGCTTTAGGCTCCCCTAGGCTAAGGCTAGGGCTCCCCTAGCCTTCAGGCTAGGGCACCCCTAGGCTTTAGGCTCCCCTAGGCTAAGGCTAGGGCTCCCCTAGCCTTCAGGCTAGGGCACCCCTAGGCTTTAGGCTCCCCTAGGCTAAGGCTAGGGCTCCCCTAGCCTTCAGGCTAGGGCACCCCTAGGCTTTAGGCTCCCCTAGGCTAAGGCTAGGGCTCCCCTAGCCTTCAGGCTAGGGCACCCCTAGGCTTTAGGCTCCCCTAGGCTAAGGCTAGGGCTCCCCTAGCCTTCAGGCTAGGGCACCCCTAGGCTTTAGGCTCCCCTAGGCTAAGGCTAGGGCTCCCCTAGCCTTCAGGCTAGGGCACCCCTAGGCTTTAGGCTCCCCTAGGCTAAGGCTAGGGCTCCCCTAGCCTTCAGGCTAGGGCACCCCTAGGCTTTAGGCTCCCCTAGGCTAAGGCTAGGGCTCCCCTAGCCTTCAGGCTAGGGCACCCCTAGGCTTTAGGCTCCCCTAGGCTAAGGCTAGGGCTCCCCTAGCCTTCAGGCTAGGGCACCCCTAGGCTTTGGGCTCCCCTAGGCTAAGGCTAGGGCTCCCCTAGCCTTCAGGCTAGGGCACCCCTAGGCTTTAGGCTCCCCTAGGCTAAGGCTAGGGCTCCCCTAGCCTTCAGGCTAGGGCACCCCTAGGCTTTAGGGCTCCCCTAGGCTAAGGCTAGGGCTCCCCTAGCCTTCAGGCTAGGGCACCCCTAGGCTTTAGGCTAGGGCTCCCCTAGGCTAAGGCTAGGGCTCCCCTAGCCTTCAGGCTAGGGCACCCCTAGGCTTTAGGCTCCCCTAGGCTAAGGCTAGGGCTCCCCTAGCCTTCAGGCTAGGGCACCCCTAGGCTTTAGGCTCCCCTAGGCTAAGGCTAGGGCTCCCCTAGCCTTCAGGCTAGGGCACCCCTAGGCTTTAGGCTCCCCTAGGCTAAGGCTAGGGCTCCCCTAGCCTTCAGGCTAGGGCACCCCTAGGCTTTAGGCTCCCCTAGGCTAAGGCTAGGGCTCCCCTAGCCTTCAGGCTAGGGCACCCCTAGGCTTTAGGCTCCCCTAGGCTAAGGCTAGGGCTCCCCTAGCCTTCAGGCTAGGGCACCCCTAGGCTTTAGGCTCCCCTAGGCTAAGGCTAGGGCTCCCCTAGCCTTCAGGCTAGGGCACCCCTAGGCTTTAGGCTCCCCTAGGCTAAGGCTAGGGCTCCCCTAGCCTTCAGGCTAGGGCACCCCTAGGCTTTAGGCTCCCCTAGGCTAAGGCTAGGGCTCCCCTAGCCTTCAGGCTAGGGCACCCCTAGGCTTTAGGCTCCCCTAGGCTAAGGCTAGGGCTCCCCTAGCCTTCAGGCTAGGGCACCCCTAGGCTTTAGGCTCCCCTAGGCTAAGGCTAGGGCTCCCCTAGCCTTCAGGCTAGGGCACCCCTAGGCTTTAGGCTCCCCTAGGCTAAGGCTAGGGCTCCCCTAGCCTTCAGGCTAGGGCACCCCTAGGCTTTAGGCTCCCCTAGGCTAAGGCTAGGGCTCCCCTAGCCTTCAGGCTAGGGCACCCCTAGGCTTTAGGCTCCCCTAGGCTAAGGCTAGGGCTCCCCTAGCCTTCAGGCTAGGGCACCCCTAGGCTTTAGGCTCCCCTAGGCTAAGGCTAGGGCTCCCCTAGCCTTCAGGCTAGGGCACCCCTAGGCTTTAGGCTAGGGCTCCCCTAGGCTAAGGCTAGGGCTCCCCTAGCCTTCAGGCTAGGGCACCCCTAGGCTTTGGGCTCCCCTAGGCTAAGGCTAGGGCTCCCCTAGCCTTCAGGCTAGGGCACCCCTAGGCTTTGGGCTCCCCTAGGCTAAGGCTAGGGCTCCCCTAGCCTTCAGGCTAGGGCACCCCTAGGCTTTGGGCTCCCCTAGGCTAAGGCTAGGGCTCCCCTAGCCTTCAGGCTAGGGCACCCCTAGGCTTTAGGCTCCCCTAGGCTAAGGCTAGGGCTCCCCTAGCCTTCAGGCTAGGGCACCCCTAGGCTTTAGGCTAGGGCTCCCCTAGGCTAAGGCTAGGGCTCCCCTAGCCTTCAGGCTAGGGCACCCCTAGGCTTTAGGCTCCCCTAGGCTAAGGCTAGGGCTCCCCTAGCCTTCAGGCTAGGGCACCCCTAGGCTTTAGGCTAGGGCTCCCCTAGGCTAAGGCTAGGGCTCCCCTAGCCTTCAGGCTAGGGCACCCCTAGGCTTTAGGCTCCCCTAGGCTAAGGCTAGGGCTCCCCTAGCCTTCAGGCTAGGGCACCCCTAGGCTTTAGGCTAGGGCTCCCCTAGGCTAAGGCTAGGGCTCCCCTAGCCTTCAGGCTAGGGCACCCCTAGGCTTTAGGCTCCCCTAGGCTAAGGCTAGGGCTCCCCTAGCCTTCAGGCTAGGGCACCCCTAGGCTTTAGGCACCCCTAGGCTAAGGCTACGGCTCCCCTAGCCTTCAGGCTAGGGCACCCCTAGGCTTTAGGCTAGGGCTCCCCTAGGCTAAGGCTAGGGCTCCCCTAGCCTTCAGGCTAGGGCACCCCTAGGCTTTAGGCTCCCCTAGGCTAAGGCTAGGGCTCCCCTAGCCTTCAGGCTAGGGCACCCCTAGGCTTTAGGCTAGGGCTCCCCTAGGCTAAGGCTAGGGCTCCCCTAGCCTTCAGGCTAGGGCACCCCTAGGCTTTAGGCTCCCCTAGGCTAAGGCTAGGGCTCCCCTAGCCTTCAGGCTAGGGCACCCCTAGGCTTTAGGCTCCCCTAGGCTAAGGCTAGGGCTCCCCTAGCCTTCAGGCTAGGGCACCCCTAGGCTTTAGGCTAGGGCTCCCCTAGGCTAAGGCTAGGGCTCCCCTAGCCTTCAGGCTAGGGCACCCCTAGGCTTTAGGCTAGGGCTCCCCTAGGCTAAGGCTAGGGCTCCCCTAGCCTTCAGGCTAGGGCACCCCTAGGCTTTAGGCTCCCCTAGGCTAAGGCTAGGGCTCCTCTAGCCTTCAGGCTAGGGCACCCCTAGGCTTTAGGCTAGGGCTCCCCTAGGCTAAGGCTAGGGCTCCCCTAGCCTTCAGGCTAGGGCACCCCTAGGCTTTAGGCTCCCCTAGGCTAAGGCTAGGGCTCCCCTAGCCTTCAGGCTAGGGCACCCCTAGGCTTTAGGCTAGGGCTCCCCTAGGCTAAGGCTAGGGCTCCCCTAGCCTTCAGGCTAGGGCACCCCTAGGCTTTAGGCTCCCCTAGGCTAAGGCCAGGGCTCCCCTAGCCTTCAGGCTAGGGCACCCCTAGGCTTTAGGCTAGGGCTCCCCTAGGCTAAGGCTAGGGCTCCCCTAGCCTTCAGGCTAGGGCACCCCTAGGCTTTAGGCTCCCCTAGGCTAAGGCCAGGGCTCCCCTAGCCTTCAGGCTAGGGCACCCCTAGGCTTTAGGCTAGGGCTCCCCTAGGCTAAGGCTAGGGCTCCCCTAGCCTTCAGCTAGGGCACCCCTAGGCTTTAGGCTCCCCTAGGCTAAGGCCAGGGCTCCCCTAGCCTTCAGGCTAGGGCACCCCTAGGCTTTAGGCTAGGGCTCCCCTAGGCTAAGGCTAGGGCTCCCCTAGCCTTCAGGCTAGGGCACCCCTAGGCTTTAGGCTCCCCTAGGCTAAGGCCAGGGCTCCCCTAGCCTTCAGGCTAGGGCACCCCTAGGCTTTAGGCTAGGGCTCCCCTAGGCTAAGGCTAGGGCTCCCCTAGCCTTCAGGCTAGGGCACCCCTAGGCTTTAGGCTCCCCTAGGCTAAGGCCAGGGCTCCCCTAGCCTTCAGGCTAGGGCACCCCTAGGCTTTAGGCTAGGGCTCCCCTAGGCTAAGGCTAGGGCTCCCCTAGCCTTCAGGCTAGGGCACCCCTAGGCTTTAGGCTCCCCTAGGCTAAGGCCAGGGCTCCCCTAGCCTTCAGGCTAGGGCACCCCTAGGCTTTAGGCTAGGGCTCCCCTAGGCTAAGGCTAGGGCTCCCCTAGCCTTCAGGCTAGGGCACCCTAGGCTTTAGGCTCCCCTACGCTAAGGCCAGGGCTCCCCTAGCCTTCAGGCTAGGGCACCCCTAGGCTTTAGGCTAGGGCTCCCCTAGGCTAAGGCTAGGGCTCCCCTAGCCTTCAGCCTAGGGCACCCCTAGGCTTTAGGCTCCCCTAGGCTAAGGCCAGGGCTCCCCTAGCCTTCAGGCTAGGGCACCCCTAGGCTTTAGGCTAGGGCTCCCCTAGGCTAAGGCTAGGGCTCCCCTAGCCTTCAGCCTAGGGCACCCCTAGGCTTTAGGCTCCCCTAGGCTAAGGCCAGGGCTCCCCTAGCCTTCAGGCTAGGGCACCCCTAGGCTTTAGGCTAGGGCTCCCCTAGGCTAAGGCTAGGGCTCCCCTAGCCTTCAGCCTAGGGCACCCCTAGGCTTTAGGCTCCCCTAGGCTAAGGCCTAGGGCTCCCCTAGCCTTCAGGCTAGGGCACCCCTAGGCTTTAGGCTAGGGCTCCCCTAGGCTAAGGCTAGGGCTCCCCTAGCCTTCAGCCTAGGGCACCCCTAGGCTTTAGGCTCCCCTAGGCTAAGGCTAGGGCTCCCCTAGCCTTCAGGCTAGGGCACCCCTAGGCTTTAGGCTAGGGCTCCCCTAGGCTAAGGCTAGGGCTCCCCTAGCCTTCAGGCTAGGGCACCCCTAGGCTTTAGGCTCCCCTAGGCTAAGGCTAGGGCTCCCCTAGCCTTCAGGCTAGGGCACCCCTAGGCTTTAGGCTAGGGCTCCCCTAGGCTAAGGCTAGGGCTCCCCTAGCCTTCAGGCTAGGGCACCCCTAGGCTTTAGGCTCCCCTAGGCTAAGGCTAGGGCTCCCCTAGCCTTCAGGCTAGGGCACCCCTAGGCTTTAGGCTAGGGCTCCCCTAGGCTAAGGCTAGGGCTCCCTAGCCTTCAGGCTAGGGCACCCCTAGGCTTTAGGCTCCCCTAGGCTAAGGCTAGGGCTCCCCTAGCCTTCAGGCTAGGGCACCCCTAGGCTTTAGGCTAGGGCTCCCCTAGGCTAAGGCTAGGGCTCCCCTAGCCTTCAGGCTAGGGCACCCCTAGGCTTTAGGCTCCCTAGGCTAAGGCTAGGGCTCCCCTAGCCTTCAGGCTAGGGCACCCCTAGGCTTTAGGCTAGGGCTCCCCTAGGCTAAGGCTAGGGCTCCCCTAGCCTTCAGGCTAGGGCACCCCTAGGCTTTAGGCTCCCCTAGGCTAAGGCTAGGGGCTCCCCTAGCCTTCAGGCTAGGGCACCCCTAGGCTTTAGGCTCCCCTAGGCTAAGGCTGGGCTCCCCTAGCCTTCAGGCTAGGGCACCCCTAGGCTTTAGGCTCCCCTAGGCTAAGGCTGGGGCTCCCCTAGCCTTCAGGCTAGGGCACCCCTAGGCTTTAGGCTCCCCTAGGCTAAGGCTGGGGCTCCCCTAGCCTTCAGGCTAGGGCACCCCTAGGCTTTAGGCTCCCCTAGGCTAAGGCTGGGGCTCCCCTAGCCTTCAGGCTAGGGCACCCCTAGGCTTTAGGCTCCCCTAGGCTAAGGCTGGGGCTCCCCTAGCCTTCAGGCTAGGGCACCCCTAGGCTTTAGGCTCCCCTAGGCTAAGGCTGGGGCTCCCCTAGCCTTCAGGCTAGGGCACCCCTAGGCTTTAGGGCTCCCCTAGGCTAAGGCTGGGGCTCCCCTAGCCTTCAGGCTAGGGCACCCCTAGGCTTTAGGCTCCCCTAGGCTAAGGCTGGGGCTCCCCTAGCCTTCAGGCTAGGGCACCCCTAGGCTTTAGGCTCCCCTAGGCTAAGGCTGGGGCTCCCCTAGCCTTCAGGCTAGGGCACCCCTAGGCTTTAGGCTCCCCTAGGCTAAGGCTGGGGCTCCCCTAGCCTTCAGGCTAGGGCACCCCTAGGCTTTAGGCTCCCCTAGGCTAAGGCTGGGGCTCCCCTAGCCTTCAGGCTAGGGCACCCCTAGGCTTTAGGCTCCCCTAGGCTAAGGCTGGGGCTCCCCTAGCCTTCAGGCTAGGGCACCCCTAGGCTTTAGGCTCCCCTAGGCTAAGGCTGGGGCTCCCCTAGCCTTCAGGCTAGGGCACCCCTAGGCTTTAGGCTCCCCTAGGCTAAGGCTGGGGGCTCCCCTAGCCTTCAGGCTAGGGCACCCCTAGGCTTTAGGCTCCCCTAGGCTAAGGCTGGGGCTCCCCTAGCCTTCAGGCTAGGGCACCCCTAGGCTTTAGGCTCCCCTAGGCTAAGGCTGGGGCTCCCCTAGCCTTCAGGCTAGGGCACCCCTAGGCTTTAGGCTCCCCTAGGCTAAGGCTGGGGCTCCCCTAGCCTTCAGGCTAGGGCACCCCTAGGCTTTAGGCTCCCCTAGGCTAAGGCTGGGGCTCCCCTAGCCTTCAGGCTAGGGCACCGCCTAGGCTTTAGGCTCCCCTAGGCTAAGGCTGGGGCTCCCCTAGCCTTCAGGCTAGGGCACCCCTAGGCTTTAGGCTCCCCTAGGCTAAGGCTGGGGCTCCCCTAGCCTTCAGGCTAGGGCACCCCTAGGCTTTAGGCTCCCCTAGGCTAAGGCTGGGGCTCCCCTAGCCTTCAGGCTAGGGCACCCCTAGGCTTTAGGCTCCCCTAGGCTAAGGCTGGGGCTCCCCTAGCCTTCAGGCTAGGGCACCCCTAGGCTTTAGGCTCCCCTAGGCTAAGGCTGGGGCTCCCCTAGCCTTCAGCTAGGGCACCCCTAGGCTTTAGGCTCCCCTAGGCTAAGGCTGGGGCTCCCCTAGCCTTCAGGCTAGGGCACCCCTAGGCTTTAGGCTCCCCTAGGAGCCTTCAGGCTAGGGCACCCCTAGGCTTTAGGCTCCCCTAGGCTAAGGCTGGGGCTCCCCTAGCCTTCAGGCTAGGGCACCCCTAGGCTTTAGGCTCCCCTAGGCTAAGGCTGGGGCTCCCCTAGCCTTCAGGCTAGGGCACCCCTAGGCTTTAGGCTCCCCTAGGCTAAGGCTGGGGCTCCCCTAGCCTTCAGGCTAGGGCACCCCTAGGCTTTAGGCTCCCCTAGGCTAAGGCTGGGGCTCCCCTAGCCTTCAGGCTAGGGCACCCCTAGGCTTTAGGCTCCCCTAGGCTAAGGCTGGGGCTCCCCTAGCCTTCAGGCTAGGGCACCCCTAGGCTTTAGGCTCCCCTAGGCTAAGGCTGGGGCTCCCCTAGCCTTCAGGCTAGGGCACCCCTAGGCTTTAGGCTCCCCTAGGCTAAGGCTGGGGCTCCCCTAGCCTTCAGGCTAGGGCACCCCTAGGCTTTAGGCTCCCCTAGGCTAAGGCTGGGGCTCCCCTAGCCTTCAGGCTAGGGCACCCCTAGGCTTTAGGCTCCCCTAGGCTAAGGCTGGGGCTCCCCTAGCCTTCAGGCTAGGGCACCCCTAGGCTTTAGGCTCCCCTAGGCTAAGGCTGGGGCTCCCCTAGCCTTCAGGCTAGGGCACCCCTAGGCTTTAGGCTCCCCTAGGCTAAGGCTGGGGCTCCCCTAGCCTTCAGGCTAGGGCACCCCTAGGCTTTAGGCTCCCCTAGGCTAAGGCTGGGGCTCCCCTAGCCTTCAGGCTAGGGCACCCCTAGGCTTTAGGCTCCCCTAGGCTAAGGCTGGGGCTCCCCTAGCCTTCAGGCTAGGGCACCCCTAGGCTTTAGGCTCCCCTAGGCTAAGGCTGGGGCTCCCCTAGCCTTCAGGCTAGGGCACCCCTAGGCTTTAGGCTCCCCTAGGCTAAGGCTGGGGCTCCCCTAGCCTTCAGGCTAGGGCACCCCTAGGCTTTAGGCTCCCCTAGGCTAAGGCTGGGGCTCCCCTAGCCTTCAGGCTAGGGCACCCCTAGGCTTTAGGCTCCCCTAGGCTAAGGCTGGGGCTCCCCTAGCCTTCAGGCTAGGGCACCCCTAGGCTTTAGGCTCCCCTAGGCTAAGGCTGGGGCTCCCCTAGCCTTCAGGCTAGGGCACCCCTAGGCTTTAGGCTCCCCTAGGCTAAGGCTGGGGCTCCCCTAGCCTTCAGGCTAGGGCACCCCTAGGCTTTAGGCTCCCCTAGGCTAAGGCTGGGGCTCCCCTAGCCTTCAGGCTAGGGCACCCCTAGGCTTTAGGCTCCCCTAGGCTAAGGCTGGGGCTCCCCTAGCCTTCAGGCTAGGGCACCCCTAGGCTTTAGGCTCCCCTAGGCTAAGGCTGGGGCTCCCCTAGCCTTCAGGCTAGGGCACCCCTAGGCTTTAGGCTCCCCTAGGCTAAGGCTGGGGCTCCCCTAGCCTTCAGGCTAGGGCACCCCTAGGCTTTAGGCTCCCCTAGGCTAAGGCTGGGGCTCCCCTAGCCTTCAGGCTAGGGCACCCCTAGGCTTTAGGCTCCCCTAGGCTAAGGCTGGGGCTCCCCTAGCCTTCAGGCTAGGGCACCCCTAGGCTTTAGGCTCCCCTAGGCTAAGGCTGGGGCTCCCCTAGCCTTCAGGCTAGGGCACCCCTAGGCTTTAGGCTCCCCTAGGCTAAGGCTGGGGCTCCCCTAGCCTTCAGGCTAGGGCACCCCTAGGCTTTAGGCTCCCCTAGGCTAAGGCTGGGGCTCCCCTAGCCTTCAGGCTAGGGCACCCCTAGGCTTTAGGCTCCCCTAGGCTAAGGCTGGGGCTCCCCTAGCCTTCAGGCTAGGGCACCCCTAGGCTTTAGGCTCCCCTAGGCTAAGGCTGGGGCTCCCCTAGCCTTCAGGCTAGGGCACCCCTAGGCTTTAGGCTCCCCTAGGCTAAGGCTGGGGCTCCCCTAGCCTTCAGGCTAGGGCACCCCTAGGCTTTAGGCTCCCCTAGGCTAAGGCTGGGGCTCCCCTAGCCTTCAGGCTAGGGCACCCCTAGGCTTTAGGCTCCCCTAGGCTAAGGCTGGGGCTCCCCTAGCCTTCAGGCTAGGGCACCCCTAGGCTTTAGGCTCCCCTAGGCTAAGGCTGGGGCTCCCCTAGCCTTCAGGCTAGGGCACCCCTAGGCTTTAGGCTCCCCTAGGCTAAGGCTGGGGCTCCCCTAGCCTTCAGGCTAGGGCACCCCTAGGCTTTAGGCTCCCCTAGGCTAAGGCTGGGGCTCCCCTAGCCTTCAGGCTAGGGCACCCCTAGGCTTTAGGCTCCCCTAGGCTAAGGCTGGGGCTCCCCTAGCCTTCAGGCTAGGGCACCCCTAGGCTTTAGGCTCCCCTAGGCTAAGGCTGGGGCTCCCCTAGCCTTCAGGCTAGGGCACCCCTAGGCTTTAGGCTCCCCTAGGCTAAGGCTGGGGCTCCCCTAGCCTTCAGGCTAGGGCACCCCTAGGCTTTAGGCTAGGGCTCCCCTAGGCTAAGGCTGGGGCTCCCCTAGCCTTCAGGCTAGGGCACCCCTAGGCTTTAGGCTAGGGCTCCCCTAGGCTAAGGCTGGGGCTCCCCTAGCCTTCAGGCTAGGGCACCCCTAGGCTTTAGGCTCCCCTAGGCTAAGGCTGGGGCTCCCCTAGCCTTCAGGCTAGGGCACCCCTAGGCTTTAGGCTCCCCTAGGCTAAGGCTGGGGCTCCCCTAGCCTTCAGGCTAGGGCACCCCTAGGCTTTAGGCTAGGGCTCCCCTAGGCTAAGGCTGGGGCTCCCCTAGCCTTCAGGCTAGGGCACCCCTAGGCTTTAGGCTAGGGCTCCCCTAGGCTAAGGCTGGGGCTCCCCTAGCCTTCAGGCTAGGGCACCCCTAGGCTTTAGGCTAGGGCTCCCCTAGGCTAAGGCTGGGGCTCCCCTAGCCTTCAGGCTAGGGCACCCCTAGGCTTTAGGCTAGGGCTCCCCTAGGCTAAGGCTGGGGCTCCCCTAGCCTTCAGGCTAGGGCACCCCTAGGCTTTAGGCTAGGGCTCCCCTAGGCTAAGGCTGGGGCTCCCCTAGCCTTCAGGCTAGGGCACCCCTAGGCTTTAGGCTAGGGCTCCCCTAGGCTAAGGCTGGGGCTCCCCTAGCCTTCAGGCTAGGGCACCCCTAGGCTTTAGGCTAGGGCTCCCCTAGGCTAAGGCTGGGGCTCCCCTAGCCTTCAGGCTAGGGCACCCCTAGGCTTTAGGCTAGGGCTCCCCTAGGCTAAGGCTGGGGCTCCCCTAGCCTTCAGGCTAGGGCACCCCTAGGCTTTAGGCTAGGGCTCCCCTAGGCTAAGGCTGGGGCTCCCCTAGCCTTCAGGCTAGGGCACCCCTAGGCTTTAGGCTAGGGCTCCCCTAGGCTAAGGCTGGGGCTCCCCTAGCCTTCAGGCTAGGGCACCCCTAGGCTTTAGGCTAGGGCTCCCCTAGGCTAAGGCTGGGGCTCCCCTAGCCTTCAGGCTAGGGCACCCCTAGGCTTTAGGCTAGGGCTCCCCTAGGCTAAGGCTGGGGCTCCCCTAGCCTTCAGGCTAGGGCACCCCTAGGCTTTAGGCTAGGGCTCCCCTAGGCTAAGGCTGGGGCTCCCCTAGCCTTCAGGCTAGGGCACCCCTAGGCTTTAGGCTAGGGCTCCCCTAGGCTAAGGCTGGGGCTCCCCTAGCCTTCAGGCTAGGGCACCCCTAGGCTTTAGGCTAGGGCTCCCCTAGGCTAAGGCTGGGGCTCCCCTAGCCTTCAGGCTAGGGCACCCCTAGGCTTTAGGCTAGGGCTCCCCTAGGCTAAGGCTGGGGCTCCCCTAGCCTTCAGGCTAGGGCACCCCTAGGCTTTAGGCTAGGGCTCCCCTAGGCTAAGGCTGGGGCTCCCCTAGCCTTCAGGCTAGGGCACCCCTAGGCTTTAGGCTAGGGCTCCCCTAGGCTAAGGCTGGGGCTCCCCTAGCCTTCAGGCTAGGGCACCCCTAGGCTTTAGGCTAGGGCTCCCCTAGGCTAAGGCTGGGGCTCCCCTAGCCTTCAGGCTAGGGCACCCCTAGGCTTTAGGCTAGGGCTCCCCTAGGCTAAGGCTGGGGCTCCCCTAGCCTTCAGGCTAGGGCACCCCTAGGCTTTAGGCTAGGGCTCCCCTAGGCTAAGGCTGGGGCTCCCCTAGCCTTCAGGCTAGGGCACCCCTAGGCTTTAGGCTAGGGCTCCCCTAGGCTAAGGCTGGGGCTCCCCTAGCCTTCAGGCTAGGGCACCCCTAGGCTTTAGGCTAGGGCTCCCCTAGGCTAAGGCTGGGGCTCCCCTAGCCTTCAGGCTAGGGCACCCCTAGGCTTTAGGCTAGGGCTCCCCTAGGCTAAGGCTGGGGCTCCCCTAGCCTTCAGGCTAGGGCACCCCTAGGCTTTAGGCTAGGGCTCCCCTAGGCTAAGGCTGGGGCTCCCCTAGCCTTCAGGCTAGGGCACCCCTAGGCTTTAGGCTAGGGCTCCCCTAGGCTAAGGCTGGGGCTCCCCTAGCCTTCAGGCTAGGGCACCCCTAGGCTTTAGGCTAGGGCTCCCCTAGGCTAAGGCTGGGGCTCCCCTAGCCTTCAGGCTAGGGCACCCCTAGGCTTTAGGCTAGGGCTCCCCTAGGCTAAGGCTGGGGCTCCCCTAGCCTTCAGGCTAGGGCACCCCTAGGCTTTAGGCTAGGGCTCCCCTAGGCTAAGGCTGGGGCTCCCCTAGCCTTCAGGCTAGGGCACCCCTAGGCTTTAGGCTAGGGCTCCCCTAGGCTAAGGCTGGGGCTCCCCTAGCCTTCAGGCTAGGGCACCCCTAGGCTTTAGGCTAGGGCTCCCCTAGGCTAAGGCTGGGGCTCCCCTAGCCTTCAGGCTAGGGCACCCCTAGGCTTTAGGCTAGGGCTCCCCTAGGCTAAGGCTGGGGCTCCCCTAGCCTTCAGGCTAGGGCACCCCTAGGCTTTAGGCTAGGGCTCCCCTAGGCTAAGGCTGGGGCTCCCCTAGCCTTCAGGCTAGGGCACCCCTAGGCTTTAGGCTAGGGCTCCCCTAGGCTAAGGCTGGGGCTCCCCTAGCCTTCAGGCTAGGGCACCCCTAGGCTTTAGGCTAGGGCTCCCCTAGGCTAAGGCTGGGGCTCCCCTAGCCTTCAGGCTAGGGCACCCCTAGGCTTTAGGCTAGGGCTCCCCTAGGCTAAGGCTGGGGCTCCCCTAGCCTTCAGGCTAGGGCACCCCTAGGCTTTAGGCTAGGGCTCCCCTAGGCTAAGGCTGGGGCTCCCCTAGCCTTCAGGCTAGGGCACCCCTAGGCTTTAGGCTAGGGCTCCCCTAGGCTAAGGCTGGGGCTCCCCTAGCCTTCAGGCTAGGGCACCCCTAGGCTTTAGGCTAGGGCTCCCCTAGGCTAAGGCTGGGGCTCCCCTAGCCTTCAGGCTAGGGCACCCCTAGGCTTTAGGCTAGGGCTCCCCTAGGCTAAGGCTGGGGCTCCCCTAGCCTTCAGGCTAGGGCACCCCTAGGCTTTAGGCTAGGGCTCCCCTAGGCTAAGGCTGGGGCTCCCCTAGCCTTCAGGCTAGGGCACCCCTAGGCTTTAGGCTAGGGCTCCCCTAGGCTAAGGCTGGGGCTCCCCTAGCCTTCAGGCTAGGGCACCCCTAGGCTTTAGGCTAGGGCTCCCCTAGGCTAAGGCTGGGGCTCCCCTAGCCTTCAGGCTAGGGCACCCCTAGGCTTTAGGCTAGGGCTCCCCTAGGCTAAGGCTGGGGCTCCCCTAGCCTTCAGGCTAGGGCACCCCTAGGCTTTAGGCTAGGGCTCCCCTAGGCTAAGGCTGGGGCTCCCCTAGCCTTCAGGCTAGGGCACCCCTAGGCTTTAGGCTAGAGGCTCCCCTAGGCTAAGGCTGGGGCTCCCCTAGCCTTCAGGCTAGGGCACGCCTAGGCTTTAGGCTAGGGCTCCCCTAGGCTAAGGCTGGGGCTCCCCTAGCCTTCAGGCTAGGGCACCCCTAGGCTTTAGGCTAGGGCTCCCCTAGGCTAAGGCTGGGGCTCCCCTAGCCTTCAGGCTAGGGCACCCCTAGGCTTTAGGCTAGGGCTCCCCTAGGCTAAGGCTGGGGCTCCCCTAGCCTTCAGGCTAGGGCACCCCTAGGCTTTAGGCTAGGGCTCCCCTAGGCTAAGGCTGGGGCTCCCCTAGCCTTCAGGCTAGGGCACCCCTAGGCTTTAGGCTAGGGCTCCCCTAGGCTAAGGCTGGGGCTCCCCTAGCCTTCAGGCTAGGGCACCCCTAGGCTTTAGGCTAGGGCTCCCCTAGGCTAAGGCTGGGGCTCCCCTAGCCTTCAGGCTAGGGCACCCCTAGGCTTTAGGCTAGGGCTCCCCTAGGCTAAGGCTGGGGCTCCCCTAGCCTTCAGGCTAGGGCACCCCTAGGCTTTAGGCTAGGGCTCCCCTAGGCTAAGGCTGGGGCTCCCCTAGCCTTCAGGCTAGGGCACCCCTAGGCTTTAGGCTAGGGCTCCCCTAGGCTAAGGCTGGGGCTCCCCTAGCCTTCAGGCTAGGGCACCCCTAGGCTTTAGGCTAGGGCTCCCCTAGGCTAAGGCTGGGGCTCCCCTAGCCTTCAGGCTAGGGCACCCCTAGGCTTTAGGCTAGGGCTCCCCTAGGCTAAGGCTGGGGCTCCCCTAGCCTTCAGGCTAGGGCACCCCTAGGCTTTAGGCTAGGGCTCCCCTAGGCTAAGGCTGGGGCTCCCCTAGCCTTCAGGCTAGGGCACCCCTAGGCTTTAGGCTAGGGCTCCCCTAGGCTAAGGCTGGGGCTCCCCTAGCCTTCAGGCTAGGGCACCCCTAGGCTTTAGGCTAGGGCTCCCCTAGGCTAAGGCTGGGGCTCCCCTAGCCTTCAGGCTAGGGCACCCCTAGGCTTTAGGCTAGGGCTCCCCTAGGCTAAGGCTGGGGCTCCCCTAGCCTTCAGGCTAGGGCACCCCTAGGCTTTAGGCTAGGGCTCCCCTAGGCTAAGGCTGGGGCTCCCCTAGCCTTCAGGCTAGGGCACCCCTAGGCTTTAGGCTAGGGCTCCCCTAGGCTAAGGCTGGGGCTCCCCTAGCCTTCAGGCTAGGGCACCCCTAGGCTTTAGGCTAGGGCTCCCCTAGGCTAAGGCTGGGGCTCCCCTAGCCTTCAGGCTAGGGCACCCCTAGGCTTTAGGCTAGGGCTCCCCTAGGCTAAGGCTGGGGCTCCCCTAGCCTTCAGGCTAGGGCACCCCTAGGCTTTAGGCTAGGGCTCCCCTAGGCTAAGGCTGGGGCTCCCCTAGCCTTCAGGCTAGGGCACCCCTAGGCTTTAGGCTAGGGCTCCCCTAGGCTAAGGCTGGGGCTCCCCTAGCCTTCAGGCTAGGGCACCCCTAGGCTTTAGGCTAGGGCTCCCCTAGGCTAAGGCTGGGGCTCCCCTAGCCTTCAGGCTAGGGCACCCCTAGGCTTTAGGCTAGGGCTCCCCTAGGCTAAGGCTGGGGCTCCCCTAGCCTTCAGGCTAGGGCACCCCTAGGCTTTAGGCTAGGGCTCCCCTAGGCTAAGGCTGGGGCTCCCCTAGCCTTCAGGCTAGGGCACCCCTAGGCTTTAGGCTAGGGCTCCCCTAGGCTAAGGCTGGGGCTCCCCTAGCCTTCAGGCTAGGGCACCCCTAGGCTTTAGGCTAGGGCTCCCCTAGGCTAAGGCTGGGGCTCCCCTAGCCTTCAGGCTAGGGCACCCCTAGGCTTTAGGCTAGGGCTCCCCTAGGCTAAGGCTGGGGCTCCCCTAGCCTTCAGGCTAGGGCACCCCTAGGCTTTAGGCTAGGGCTCCCCTAGGCTAAGGCTGGGGCTCCCCTAGCCTTCAGGCTAGGGCACCCCTAGGCTTTAGGCTAGGGCTCCCCTAGGCTAAGGCTGGGGCTCCCCTAGCCTTCAGGCTAGGGCACCCCTAGGCTTTAGGCTAGGGCTCCCCTAGGCTAAGGCTGGGGCTCCCCTAGCCTTCAGGCTAGGGCACCCCTAGGCTTTAGGCTAGGGCTCCCCTAGGCTAAGGCTGGGGCTCCCCTAGCCTTCAGGCTAGGGCACCCCTAGGCTTTAGGCTAGGGCTCCCCTAGGCTAAGGCTGGGGCTCCCCTAGCCTTCAGGCTAGGGCACCCCTAGGCTTTAGGCTAGGGCTCCCCTAGGCTAAGGCTGGGGCTCCCCTAGCCTTCAGGCTAGGGCACCCCTAGGCTTTAGGCTAGGGCTCCCCTAGGCTAAGGCTGGGGCTCCCCTAGCCTTCAGGCTAGGGCACCCCTAGGCTTTAGGCTAGGGCTCCCCTAGGCTAAGGCTGGGGCTCCCCTAGCCTTCAGGCTAGGGCACCCCTAGGCTTTAGGCTAGGGCTCCCTAGGCTAAGGCTGGGGCTCCCCTAGCCTTCAGGCTAGGGCACCCCTAGGCTTTAGGCTAGGGCTCCCCTAGGCTAAGGCTGGGGCTCCCCTAGCCTTCAGGCTAGGGCACCCCTAGGCTTTAGGCTAGGGCTCCCCTAGGCTAAGGCTGGGGCTCCCCTAGCCTTCAGGCTAGGGCACCCCTAGGCTTTAGGCTAGGGCGCCCCTAGGCTAAGGCTGGGGCTCCCCTAGCCTTCAGGCTAGGGCACCCCTAGGCTTTAGGCTAGGGCTCCCCTAGGCTAAGGCTGGGGCTCCCCTAGCCTTCAGGCTAGGGCACCCCTAGGCTTTAGGCTAGGGGCCCCTAGGCTAAGGCTGGGGCTCCCCTAGCCTTCAGGCTAGGGCACCCCTAGGCTTTAGCCTAGGCTAGGGCCCCTAGGCTAAGGCTGGGGCTCCCCTAGCCTTCAGGCTAGGGCACCCCTAGGCTTTAGGCGCCCCTAGGCTAAGGCTGGGGCTCCCCTAGCCTTCAGGCTAGGGCACCCCTAGGCTTTAGGCGCCCCTAGGCTAAGGCTGGGGCTCCCCTAGCCTTCAGGCTAGGGCACCCCTAGGCTTTAGGCGCCCCTAGGCTAAGGCTGGGGCTCCCCTAGCCTTCAGGCTAGGGCACCCCTAGGCTTTAGGCGCCCCTAGGCTAAGGCTGGGGCTCCCCTAGCCTTCAGGCTAGGGCACCCCTAGGCTTTAGGCGCCCCTAGGCTAAGGCTGGGGCTCCCCTAGCCTTCAGGCTAGGGCACCCCTAGGCTTTAGGCGCCCCTAGGCTAAGGCTGGGGCTCCCCTAGCCTTCAGGCTAGGGCACCCCTAGGCTTTAGGCGCCCCTAGGCTAAGGCTGGGGCTCCCCTAGCCTTCAGGCTAGGGCACCCCTAGGCTTTAGGCGCCCCTAGGCTAAGGCTGGGGCTCCCCTAGCCTTCAGGCTAGGGCACCCCTAGGCTTTAGGCGCCCCTAGGCTAAGGCTGGGGCTCCCCTAGCCTTCAGGCTAGGGCACCCCTAGGCTTTAGGCGCCCCTAGGCTAAGGCTGGGGCTCCCCTAGCCTTCAGGCTAGGGCACCCCTAGGCTTTAGGCGCCCCTAGGCTAAGGCTGGGGCTCCCCTAGCCTTCAGGCTAGGGCACCCCTAGGCTTTAGGCGCCCCTAGGCTAAGGCTGGGGCTCCCCTAGCCTTCAGGCTAGGGCACCCCTAGGCTTTAGGCGCCCCTAGGCTAAGGCTGGGGCTCCCCTAGCCTTCAGGCTAGGGCACCCCTAGGCTTTAGGCGCCCCTAGGCTAAGGCTGGGGCTCCCCTAGCCTTCAGGCTAGGGCACCCCTAGGCTTTAGGCGCCCCTAGGCTAAGGCTGGGGCTCCCCTAGCCTTCAGGCTAGGGCACCCCTAGGCTTTAGGCGCCCCTAGGCTAAGGCTGGGGCTCCCCTAGCCTTCAGGCTAGGGCACCCCTAGGCTTTAGGCGCCCCTAGGCTAAGGCTGGGGCTCCCCTAGCCTTCAGGCTAGGGCACCCCTAGGCTTTAGGCGCCCCTAGGCTAAGGCTGGGGCTCCCCTAGCCTTCAGGCTAGGGCACCCCTAGGCTTTAGGCGCCCCTAGGCTAAGGCTGGGGCTCCCCTAGCCTTCAGGCTAGGGCACCCCTAGGCTTTAGGCGCCCCTAGGCTAAGGCTGGGGCTCCCCTAGCCTTCAGGCTAGGGCACCCCTAGGCTTTAGGCGCCCCTAGGCTAAGGCTGGGGCTCCCCTAGCCTTCAGGCTAGGGCACCCCTAGGCTTTAGGCGCCCCTAGGCTAAGGCTGGGGCTCCCCTAGCCTTCAGGCTAGGGCACCCCTAGGCTTTAGGCGCCCCTAGGCTAAGGCTGGGGCTCCCCTAGCCTTCAGGCTAGGGCACCCCTAGGCTTTAGGCGCCCTAGGCTAAGGCTGGGGCTCCCCTAGCCTTCAGGCTAGGGCACCCCTAGGCTTTAGGCGCCCCTAGGCTAAGGCTGGGCTCCCCTAGCCTTCAGGCTAGGGCACCCCTAGGCTTTAGGCGCCCCTAGGCTAAGGCTGGGGCTCCCCTAGCCTTCAGGCTAGGGCACCCCTAGGCTTTAGGCGCCCCTAGGCTAAGGCTGGGGCTCCCCTAGCCTTCAGGCTAGGGCACCCCTAGGCTTTAGGCGCCCCTAGGCTAAGGCTGGGGCTCCCCTAGCCTTCAGGCTAGGGCACCCCTAGGCTTTAGGCGCCCCTAGGCTAAGGCTGGGGCTCCCCTAGCCTTCAGGCTAGGGCACCCCTAGGCTTTAGGCGCCCCTAGGCTAAGGCTGGGGCTCCCTAGCCTTCAGGCTAGGGCACCCCTAGGCTTTAGGCGCCCCTAGGCTAAGGCTGGGGCTCCCCTAGCCTTCAGGCTAGGGCACCCCTAGGCTTTAGGCGCCCCTAGGCTAAGGCTGGGGCTCCCCTAGCCTTCAGGCTAGGGCACCCCTAGGCTTTAGGCGCCCCTAGGCTAAGGCTGGGGCTCCCCTAGCCTTCAGGCTAGGGCACCCCTAGGCTTTAGGCGCCCCTAGGCTAAGGCTGGGGCTCCCCTAGCCTTCAGGCTAGGGCACCCCTAGGCTTTAGGCGCCCCTAGGCTAAGGCTGGGCTCCCCTAGCCTTCAGGCTAGGGCACCCCTAGGCTTTAGGCGCCCCTAGGCTAAGGCTAGGGGCTCCCCTAGCCTTCAGGCTAGGGCACCCCTAGGCTTTAGGCGCCCCTAGGCTAAGGCTAGGGCTCCCCTAGCCTTCAGGCTAGGGCACCCCTAGGCTTTAGGCGCCCCTAGGCTAAGGCTAGGGGCTCCCCTAGCCTTCAGGCTAGGGCACCCCTAGGCTTTAGGCGCCCCTAGGCTAAGGCTAGGGGCTCCCCTAGCCTTCAGGCTAGGGCACCCCTAGGCTTTAGGCGCCCCTAGGCTAAGGCTAGGGCTCCCCTAGCCTTCAGGCTAGGGCACCCCTAGGCTTTAGGCGCCCCTAGGCTAAGGCTAGGGCTCCCTAGGCTAAGGCTAGGGCTCCTAGCCTTCAGGCTAGGGCACCCCTAGGCTTTAGGCGCCCCTAGGCTAAGGCTAGGGCTCCCCTAGCCTTCAGGCTAGGGCACCCCTAGGCTTTAGGCGCCCCTAGGCTAAGGCTGGGGCTCCCCTAGCCTTCAGGCTAGGGCACCCCTAGGCTTTAGGCGCCCCTAGGCTAAGGCTGGGGCTCCCCTAGCCTTCAGGCTAGGGCACCCCTAGGCTTTAGGCGCCCCTAGGCTAAGGCTGGGGCTCCCCTAGCCTTCAGGCTAGGGCACCCCTAGGCTTTAGGCGCCCCTAGGCTAAGGCTGGGGCTCCCCTAGCCTTCAGGCTAGGGCACCCCTAGGCTTTAGGCGCCCCTAGGCTAAGGCTGGGGCTCCCCTAGCCTTCAGGCTAGGGCACCCCTAGGCTTTAGGCGCCCCTAGGCTAAGGCTGGGGCTCCCCTAGCCTTCAGGCTAGGGCACCCCTAGGCTTTAGGCGCCCCTAGGCTAAGGCTGGGGCTCCCCTAGCCTTCAGGCTAGGGCACCCCTAGGCTTTAGGCGCCCCTAGGCTAAGGCTAGGGCTCCCCTAGCCTTCAGGCTAGGGCACCCCTAGGCTTTAGGCGCCCCTAGGCTAAGGCTAGGGCTCCCCTAGCCTTCAGGCTAGGGCACCCCTAGGCTTTAGGCGCCCCTAGGCTAAGGCTAGGGCTCCCCTAGCCTTCAGGCTAGGGCACCCCTAGGCTTTAGGCGCCCCTAGGCTAAGGCTAGGGCTCCCCTAGCCTTCAGGCTAGGGCACCCCTAGGCTTTAGGCGCCCCTAGGCTAAGGCTAGGGCTCCCCTAGCCTTCAGGCTAGGGCACCCCTAGGCTTTAGGCGCCCCTAGGCTAAGGCTAGGGCTCCCCTAGCCTTCAGGCTAGGGCACCCCTAGGCTTTAGGCGCCCCTAGGCTAAGGCTAGGGCTCCCCTAGCCTTCAGGCTAGGGCACCCCTAGGCTTTAGCGCCCCTAGGCTAAGGCTAGGGCTCCCCTAGCCTTCAGGCTAGGGCACCCCTAGGCTTTAGGCTCCCTAGGCTAAGGCTAGGGCTCCCCTAGGCTAAGGCTAGGGCTCCCCTAGCCTTCAGGCTAGGGCACCCCTAGGCTTTAGGCGCCCCTAGGCTAAGGCTAGGGCTCCCCTAGGCTAAGGCTAGGGCTCCCCTAGCCTTCAGGCTAGGGCACCCCTAGGCTTTAGGCTCCCCTAGGCTAAGGCTAGGGCTCCCCTAGGCTAAGGCTAGGGCTCCCCTAGCCTTCAGGCTAGGGCACCCCTAGGCTTTAGGCTCCCCTAGGCTAAGGCTAGGGCTCCCCTAGGCTAAGGCTAGGGCTCCCCTAGCCTTCAGGCTAGGGCACCCCTAGGCTTTAGGCTCCCCTAGGCTAAGGCTAGGGCTCCCCTAGGCTAAGGCTAGGGCTCCCCTAGCCTTCAGGCTAGGGCACCCCTAGGCTTTAGGCTCCCCTAGGCTAAGGCTAGGGCTCCCCTAGGCTAAGGCTAGGGCTCCCCTAGCCTTCAGGCTAGGGCACCCCTAGGCTTTAGGCTCCCCTAGGCTAAGGCTAGGGCTCCCCTAGGCTAAGGCTAGGGCTCCCCTAGCCTTCAGGCTAGGGCACCCCTAGGCTTTAGGCTCCCCTAGGCTAAGGCTAGGGCTCCCCTAGGCTAAGGCTAGGGCTCCCCTAGCCTTCAGGCTAGGGCACCCCTAGGCTTTAGGCTAGGGCTCCCCTAGGCTAAGGCTAGGGCTCCCCTAGCCTTCAGGCTAGGGCACCCCTAGGCTTTAGGCTAGGGCTCCCCTAGGCTAAGGCTAGGGCTCCCCTAGCCTTCAGGCTAGGGCACCCCTAGGCTTTAGGCTAGGGCTCCCCTAGGCTAAGGCTAGGGCTCCCCTAGCCTTCAGGCTAGGGCACCCCTAGGCTTTAGACTAGGGCTCCCCTAGGCTAAGGCTAGGGCTCCCCTAGCCTTCAGGCTAGGGCACCCCTAGGCTTTAGGCTAGGGCTCCCCTAGGCTAAGGCTAGGGCTCCCCTAGCCTTCAGGCTAGGGC